>NC_053492.1:404072754-404092754 GCF_905171775.1 Rana temporaria | reverse complement strand
AGTACCGGACTAGCTTAATCGAGGAATTAATCTTTAATTTCCCTAGCCCTAATATATATATATATATATGTGTCTTGCATTTGTTGAACAAGTGTCTGTCCAGGCAAAAAAAGAAAGCAGCACAACAACTTGTTCACACAGCAGTACTGGCGAGCACTAATCAGGGTTACATTGGAACAGATCAATAAGTGTATCCAAACATGACTTTCACACCTCTCTGGGTTCATGCCGACAATTCCCATTATGAGGATCTTCTTCCCCGGCCTCATGCCACCATTTATGTGACCACAGAACGGAACCGTCTGAAAAGATAAAGGATTCAGTTACTGGTGGACAAAACACACAGATTTACAAAGACATCACATTACTAACAGCCTGGGAACCACACTGCTTAATGCTCAAGTACTTAATCAATAGTGTTTAAAGGTCTCTGTGGTGGTAAAGAAGACGTATACATAATTAAATGGATGAGATCTCCTGGAGCTCAGTCTGAGCAGCAGCAGAAGAAATGTTCTAACCTCATTCTGCTGCCAGAACATTCCCTTTGTACAAGATGCTGTGAGACTATGGGACTACTTGGAAATACTTCAAGCGGTATTAAACCCAAACCAGAAATGTAATATATTGCAGCTTACCGATCATTAGATGTGGGGGCTGCATTAGTTTTCTTGTCTTAGGCTTTTTCCCCCCTCTGTTTTCACCTGGTGATCTGGCTTTGCTTTTGGGTGGACTGCTTACCTAATAAAGAGCAATTCTGCTTTGTGTATGTTTCACCTTTTTCTGGCCCTTTTCCCTCTAGTGACTGCTATGAAGGATTTTATAACACATAGGGTGCGACATTTGATTTGAGATAAAAAAAAGGTGATAAAGTTTGGAGTTTTAAATCAGTAGTGCTTTAAAAGGTCTAATTTTTTCACAAGCGTTGCACTCTGCATAGTTGGGATCGCTTTTCAGAGAACATTTGACAGGTGAGGAGACGTCTTGCCTTCTCACCTCCTGTTTTAACCCCTTAAATTCCAGACTATTAAAGGGGAGTTCCACCCACAATTTCACTTTTTAAATATAAATACCCCTGTAATACACAAGCTTAATGTAGTCTAGTAAAGTTAGTCTGTAAACTAAGGTCCGTTTTGTTAGGTTGTTAGAGCATTTAGTTAGTTTATAATCTAGAAATAGACCGTGGTCATCTTAAGTGTGGGCATCATGAAGCCAGACTGTATGACTTCCTGGATTTCAGCCTTGCAGATCGCGCACATGCTCAGTGCTGCACAAGCGATGTAAGGTTTCAGTCAGGTTTCCATAGCAACGGGAGTGTCAGAGGAAGTTGCCGCCCCTTCTCTATGCAAAAAGGCTATTTGCAAGGACTACTGGGATACATGATGCCTATCCCAGAAACCCTTGCGAATAGCCTTGTGACTTAATAGCCTAGGCTAATAAGGAGGAGGAGGAAGTGAGTGAGTGAGTGAGTGAGAAACTTATATAGCGCAAACAAATGCGAACTTAATCGCCTCAAGGCGCTGGTAATGAAGGACTACAAAATAAAGGTTTTTACAAGCAACAAAATAAATAAAATTGTCCATTCTGAACACTATGAGATTAGGGCATGCAGCACAGACAAACATAAAAAAATGGGTGGAAACAAGGGTGCAGGGCGGTTGCAGCATGGCCTGATTTACTTGAACAGGAACTACAGGAACTATCACCCGCCGATTGTGACAGGGGAAATTAGGACCGCCATTAGGGGGGTACAGGCAGTACACCTGTAAGGGGCCCGATGGTCCCCAGAGACCCGGCCGGAATCCTATTTTTTTTAATTATTTTTGTCAGCTCCCCAAGCCCCCCCCACCTCAATTCGCGGCACCCCCCCCCCAGTTCTCAATCCGCGTCACCCCTCTGCTTCTGAATTCGCGGCACCCCCCCACTTCTCAATTCGCGGCACCCCGGTTCTCTGCTCCAGGGGACCATGCCTGAAGCTGTGTAAAATTCCTAAAGGCTGCCCTGGGGGAGATAATTACTGCCATGGCTGCGGCCCTTCCAACCACAGGGTTGGATGAGAGGCAGTAAAAATGCGAGTCAACCCCATGGTTGAGCGATGCAGAGTGTAATTTCCGCTCTCCGCCCCCTTTTTTCTTGACGCTCAGACAAGCTTGATAAATTCTGGATTTTGAATGGATATAGAGAAGAGAAAAATGAACATAAACAGGTATAACTTATGTAGGAGGATTTGTGGATCCTGTGGATCACCCCCAGGCCTTGGTGTGCCTGGATGGACACTTTCATTCCTTTGAATGGGGCCTAAATAAGAAGCCAGACGTGTTTACAAACATCATGGAAAGGAACGCTAGGGAATAACTGAGAGCAGCAGCTACAGAGCTTTGTGCATCCAAACCTGGTAAGGGCTTTGTCCCTACATGAACCCATGCAGAACAGCTAGACGTGTTGGGACATTTGCCTGGGTATTTTGCTGGTTTTGAACCTAAAAGCAATGCATTTGATGAATACAAAGAAGTATCTTGTCGAATAAATAGCTGGCTTGATGGATTCATTTGATGAGGTCTTCCTTGTGGCACAAAAAGCTGCATGATATGTAATCTCTCAAACTCGTCTATTTAAAGTCTTGCTGGTATAATGTGACCAACTATTGAATGGTTCTAACCTGAATAGCACCTTTCATGTGAGGTCACAAAATCATTATGTAAAATGGCTTTTATTGTCTATATACATCCTGCTGGGCAAGTAGGAAATATAACACCAATGCTTGGAATAAGCAGGAACATATCCGTCTATATTTACCACACTTGTGAATGCCTGTATATTACTTCCAGGCTAACAAACCTTATGGCCTAAGTTCACCTTTTCTATAAACAGGCCCATCCAGACAAGGGGCCCCAGGAGTTTAATAGCCAGATTCAGGTAGAGTTACGCCGGCGTATCAGTAGATACGCCGGCGTAACTCTGATCTGCGCAGTCGTATATTTAAGTGCATTCTCAAATTGAGATACACTTAAATCTAGCTAAGATACGACCGCCGGCGCCGGCGTATCTTAGCTGTCTATTTACGCTGGCCGCTAGGGGCATGTACGCTAATTTACGCCTAGAATGCGTAAATCAGCGAGATACGCCTATTCACAAACGCACGCTTGCCTGTCGCAGTAAAGATACGCCGTTCACGTAAGGCGTTTTCAGGCCTAAAGATATTCCACCAAAAAGGTGGCGCAGCCAATGTTAAGTATGGACTTCGGAACCGCGTCGAATTTTGAAATTTTTACGTCGTTTGCGTAAGTCGTCCGTGAATGGGGCTGGGCGTAATTTACTTTCAAGTCGAAACCAATAAGTCTTTGCGGCGTAATTTGGAGCATGCGCACTGGGATACGTCCACGGACGGCGCATGCGCCGTTCGTTCAAAACGTCATTTACGTGGGGTCATGCTTTATTTACATAAAACATGCCCACCTCTTCACAATTTGAATTAGGCGTGCTTACGCCGGCACATTTACGCTACGCCGCCGTAACTTAGGACGCAAGTGCTTTGTGAATACAGCACTTGCCTCTCTAACTTACGGCGGCGTAGCATATATGAGATATGCTATGCCTGCCTAACGTTAGGCATTTCTTCCTGAATCCAGCTATAAATCTGCATTGTGCCATTCGTAAAAATATTGTTTAACCACTTGAGTTCCGGGAGATTTACGCCCCTTTCGTGACAAGGCAATTTTTTTGGCGATACGGCACTGTGTTACTTTAACTGACAACTATGCGGCCGTGCGACACTGTACACAAATAAATAAAAAAATTCCCACAAATAGTACTTTCTTTTGGTGCTATTTGATCACCACTGTGGTTTTTATTTTTTGAGCTATGAACAAAAAAAAGAGACAATTAAAAAAAAAAAAAAAACAATACTTGTTGCTATAAAAACCTATCCAATAAATAAAATAAAAAAAATTCTTTATCAATTTAGGCCAATATATATTCTGCTCCATGTATTTTGGTATCCAAAATCCCAATATGCGTATATTGATTGGTTTGCGCAAAAGTTCCAGCATCTACAATATGCGATATATTTGTGGAACTTGTATTTATTTTTTTTCACTAGTAATGGCGGCGATTAGCGACTTATAGTGGGACTGCGATATTGTGGCAATCATATCGGACACTAATGCCGCGTACAGACGATCGGACATTCCGACATACGTGGATACATTTCCGACGGATGTTGGCTCAAACTTGTCTTGCATACACAAGGTCCCACAATTGTTGTTGGAAATTCCGAACGACAAAAACGCGGTGACATACAACACTACGACGAGCCGGGAAAAGTTCAATGATTCCGAGCATGCGTCGAATTGATTCCGAACATGCGTAGAATTGTTATGCGTTGAATTGTGTACACACGGTCAGCATTTCCGCCAACTTTTGTTGTCGGAAAATTTGAGAACCAGCTCTCAAATTTTGGTTGTCGGAAATTCCGACAGCAAATGTCCGATGGAGCATACACACAGTCGGATTTTCCAACAAGCAGCTCACATCGAACATTTGTTGTCGGAAATTCCGACCGTGTGTACGCGGCATAACTCACACTTTTGAGACTTTTTTGGGAACCAGTAACACCAATACAGTGATCAGTGCTAAAAATATGCATGGTTACTGTACTAATGACACTGGCTGGGAAGGGGTTGATATCAGGAGGGATCAAAGGGTTAACTGTGTGCCTAGCCTGTGTTTGCGTACTGTGAGGGAGGTGCTTTTACTAAGGGAAGACATGCTTTGCAGGAACACAGGATTCATGCCTTCCCTTCTGACAAAATGGCAATCAGCCTTGTTTACATTGGCCATTCTGCCTGTGTACCGAACAATTGGCAGGTGTCAGCGGACATCAAATCTGTGGTACCCGCTGATTGGCTCCTTCTGTGCATAATCACAACAGGAGCGAACCGCCGGCAGCGCACATTAATGCCTACTACCCAAAAGTGCGGGATCACATATATATATATATATATATATATATATATATATATATATATATATATATATATATATATATATATATATATATATATATACACTTAGTCCTAAGCATCTATCCATGATGTGAAACATGTTAGCTTTTTTGTCCCCTATGTCCACTTACTACCATTGATTGCAGTGTTGCATGAATTTTTGGATGTTATACAGCTTTGGATTTTATCCTTTGTTCATTTTGTTTCAATAAATCGCCAATCAGAGTATCGCTGTTTTCTAGCTGGTCTAAAACCACTTTTGATGTAAAGGGGCGCTTTTTGGTTGCTATGGACAATCTTAAGTTTCCAGGCAGAAAGAACAGTTTATATAATATAAAAGTGCATGCAGGGCACTGGATAAAGCACTAGGGACAAAAGGGAAGTGAAATAATTTGATACAGTAATGTAATCTGTAAGATTACAGTGTACTGTATGTGTTTTGTTTTTTCACGTTTTAAATTTGGCGCTGGATTCCGTCTCCATGCGTCGTGACGCTCACAGGGAACGGAGCCCGGCACAGTAATGAATCGAGTGGAGGACACAGCTCGGGAATAAAGCGGGAGGACATCGCTGGATCCTGGTGACAAGGTAAGTAACTTTATCAGGATACTGCAATGTGATCCCGAATGCTGCTCTGGGTTACCGCTTAGGTAATGAAAATTCACTTATTTCGGCTACTCGTGACGCGCTGTATGCGACCGTCGGAAGCCTGTCGGAAGCCTGTCAATCAAATAGGAACGCCCAGTCCCGAAGACCATACCCGGAAGCGGCGGAGAAGATCTATCTCTAAAACGGTAAGTACCGCTTCGATTTTAAAAAAAACACCCGATTCCCCTAGACAAAATGAGCATCAATCTAATGTTAAAAATAGTTTTTCGGGTGAACTCCTGCTTTAAGCAGCAGTTTCTGAGCAGTAATGGAGCTTTCTGGTTTTGGTCTGGTGCTCCTTTCAGCATTTCTATGGCTTGAGCTTCCATTGGGTGCACATGGAGGAAAGCCTGGGTTTGTAGGAGCTTCCTCGCCATAGCTATTCAGCTTGATTAAAGTAGTCTGACTAGACGTCTAAAAGTTCCCAGTTACTCTATGGCCCCGTACACACGACCAGTTTCCTCGGCAGAATTCAGCTTCCGACCGAGTTTCTGGCTGAATTCTGCCGAGGAAACTGGTCGTGTGTACACTTTCGGCCGAGGAAGCCGACGAGGACCTCGGCGAGGAAATAGAGAACATGTTCTCTATTTCCTCGTTGTTCTATGGGAGCTCTCGGCCCGCCGAGGTCCTCGGCGGCTTCAGGGCTGAACTGGCCGAGGAACTCGATGTGTTTGGCACGTCGAGTTCCTCGGCCGTGTGTACGGGGCCTCAGAGTGTGTTGTTCTGGAGTCCATACAACTGACAATGTCTTCCGTGTGAGGAAAATAAGCAAATTTCATTTACTTAGAAATCCCCTGTAGTACAAATGAGTGAATTCTTTCCTTATGTTTGTCCCACAGATGATTCAGTCAGTGCTGGAGATGTGTTCACAATGTTAGTATAGGACAAACAGAAAGCGTAGTGAGTCATTACCTCAGACACCGACACACCCCCAGTTTTATTCTAATGCTAATTACAGACATTATAAACTGCCCTATGATTACTACAACTTGTCAAACATCCTGCTACATTCACTTCATTATCTCCACTAATTCATATTTACAATGCGATGAAATTCCATTCTATCGATACAAATTTTTATAGCTTTATTCAGTACCTGGAAACAAGTAACCTTATAACTGCAACTTTTGCAGAGCCTTCTTGTTTGCTGTCAATGGAAGCCTACATGCTTGGAATCCTCGAATTTAGTATTATATTGTGTTTGTGTGCAATAAAATAGATTAATGTGTATTTTTCCCCCCCAAAAAAACTTCTGTGCAAATAACGTGTGACATAAAAATTGGAAAGCCCACCATTTTATTCTCTATGGAGTTTGCTTAAAAAAAAAAACTATATATATATATATATATATATATATATATATATATATATATATATATATATATATATATATATATATATATATAAATATAAAATGTAAACTAATCTTGTGAGCTACCAATAAAATATGTACTGAAATCCTAGATGATCAGCTGCCGCCATTGATCACGTCCCATACGTTCGTGCTGTGATTATGAAATATATATGAATGCCGTGCTATACTAATTTCATTAATTAAATCTGAGTAGATAAATTGATATTATATATACAACAGATAAAGTGAAAAATTGTGAATAAAGTGCTGCAGTGCATGTGACACAATCCAATATTAGATTTCAAATAAATCCAAATGCATATTAAATCATAAAGTCCATTTAAACATGATCCAAATCTTGCTATGGTGTTCCAAACGTGTTCACGTGACAAGACACTTGGTTTACAGAAACCAGAGGTGGACCAAACCTAATTGTGAGTTTGCACGCTCTGAGGTGAGCAGTGTCACACAGGGGGAGCACAAGTGTCTTGTCATGTGCAGTGGTGGGGTGTCCATAGAGGGCGCAGAAGCGCCGCCCCTTCTCTCCTGCACCGCTCTATCACTAATAGATAGATTCATGCATTGCATGAATCTATCTATTGTCGCCACTGCCGCCCCCTATTCAGGTGTCCGGCCCCATGTCGGGCACCGGGCATCTGAATTACAGTGGCGGGAGTGTTTTTGGAAGCGCCTGATTAGAGCCGTCGGCTCTAAAGCCCCATACACACTATCAGTTTTCCTGCAGGTTTTTCTCTTTGGGTTTACCAAAACCATCTAATATGAGGTCAAACCTTAAGAGTTTCAATTCGTATGCAATCAGGCAGGCCCTTGCACTACATGGTTTTGGTAAACCTGAAGAGAAAAACCTGCAGGAAAACTGATAGTGTGTATGGGGCTTAATAGGCGTCCTGATTAGAGCTGTGGGCTCTAATAGGCTTCCAAATTGGTACACAGCAGGCGCAATGCTGTGCGTTGGCTGTATACACAGTGTTGTGTTAGAGAAGCGAATAAATCGCTTCCCTAACACTGACCCGCCTCTTAGCCAATCAGGTGCTCGGGTCTGGTTACCCTGTCACCTGATTGGCTGAAGCGACAGGTGCTGTGATTGGACGCCTATCAGGCAGAGATGACGGGAAGAGGACGGGAGAAGACATGGAGGACTCAAAGCGTGGAGGACAGTGAGACAGGTAAGTGCTGGGCGGGGGGGGGGGGGGCACACTGGCAGCAATTGATGGGGCACACTGGCGGCAATTGATGGGGCACACTGGCAGAAATTGATGGGGCACACTGGCAGAAATTGATGGGGCAAACTGGCAGAAATTTATGGGGCACACTGGCGGCAATTGATGGGGCACCACTGGCGGCAATTGATGGGGCACACTGGCGGCAATTGATGGGGCACACTGGCGGCAATTGATGGGGCACACTGGCGGCAATTGATGGGGCACACTGGCGGCAATTGATGGGGCACACTGGCAGAAATTGATGGGGCAAACTGGCAGAAATTGATGGGGCACACTGGCAGAAATTGATGGGGCACACTGGTGGCAATTGATTGGGCACAGTGGCGGCAATTGATTGGGCACAGTGGCGGCAATTGATTGGGCACAGTGGCGGCAATTGATTGGGCACAGTGGCGGCAATTGATTGGGCACAGTGACGGCAATTGATTGGGCACAGTGGCTGCACTTGATGGGCACAGTGGCTGCACTTGATGGGCACAGTGGCTGCACTTGATGGGCACAGTGGCTGCACTTGATGGGGTTTTTTTTTCAGTTTGCTTGCGCCCAC
This sequence comes from Rana temporaria, assembly GCF_905171775.1. Classification (NCBI taxonomy): domain Eukaryota; kingdom Metazoa; phylum Chordata; class Amphibia; order Anura; family Ranidae; genus Rana; species Rana temporaria. The sequence continues at coordinate 404,083,961 of NC_053492.1, read as the reverse complement.
CCCAATGGAACACCATTGCAAGATTTGGATCATGTTTAAATGGACTTTATGATGCAGTTTTGAATTATTTAAATATTAATATTGGATTGTGTCACATGCACTGTTGCACTTTATTCACAATTTTTCACTATTTCACTATTTATTGTGTATAGAATATCAATTTATCTATTCGGATTTAATTAATGATATTAGTATAGCGTGGTATTCATATATATTTAATATATACACACACACACACATATATATATAAACAAAAAGTGTGAGAAAAAGGCTGGTGTTCAAGTGGAACACCCCCCTAGCAGTTCTTGAGTAAGGGCAGCTGATTCATGTAGCATTTACATCCTGGATCAATCAGCCCTTAACTCAGGCAGGCGGGTGTGCTTAGCTAACCCCCCACCCACCCAAAGGTAACTAAAGAAATGTAAAAAAAAGGTTAAAACAAAAGAAAAAATGATATACTTCCCCCATCCATATTTTACTAATGCTAACAGCATATAGATTAAGGAGAGAGTGAAGTTCCACTTTAAAAACCGCACTGCAGATGTTATAAAACTGTTACAGGGGCTGCAGAAGGTGAAATTACTGGCCACGGCTATTTCCTGACAGATGGGGTCCTGCGCCTAGTAGATGATTGTTCTCTGCTGTCCATCAGTATTACTGCCGAGGTCCTGAGGCCATGTCAAGAGGAATGCTTCCACCCCTGGCTCCCCTACAGCATTTGTAATAGTGATTTGCTGATAACAGCAAGCAATCCATCACTTTTCTAGTGTGCTGGACCACCACCATCATTAGGCAATAAATACATAATGAAGTGTATATATTCATTTGCTCCCATGGAATATCCACCTGTCATTCAGCATTTTTTTTAATGTAGAAGACCAATACATGATGCTTTGTTTTTATACAAACCAGAGGAAACATTCATTCCTAATTTTCTTTATTTCATAAATACTGTATATTTATTTCGATCAGTTACAGATTGTAAGTGAACCTGTACTTTAGTTAGCACAAACCTGTGCTTTGCCCATGCAAGGAAAAGCAGCAGGCTCACTTTAATGTTTGCCTCATTACCAGCACTTTGCTACCCCACCACTCCATTTGGCTCCCAGAAGTGAAAAAAATAAATACTTGCATCTTACTGGTATGGGAATACCGTATGTACTCGAGTATAAGCCGCCCGACCCGAATATAAGCCGAGGCACCTAATTTTACCACAAAAAACTGGGAAACTTATAGACTCGAGTATAAGCCTAGGGTGTCCATCTGCATGCCTCACTGTGTCCATGTGCATGCCTCACTGTGCCCATGCCTCACTGTGTCCATGTGCATGCCTCACTGTGCCCATGCCTCACTGTGTCCATGTGCATGCCTCACTGCTGCCCATGTGCATGCCTCACTGTGCCCCCATGTGCATGCCTCACTGATGCCCATGCCTCATCTGTGCCCATGTGCATGCCTCACTGTGCCCGTGTGCCATGCCTCACTATGTCCATGCCTCACTGTGTCCATGTGCATGCCTCACTGTGTCCCATGCCCTCACTGTGCCCATGCCTCACTGTGTCCATGTGCATGCCTCACTGTGCCCATGTTGCATGCCTCACTGTGCCCATGTGCATGCCTCACTGTGCCCCATGTGCATGCCTCACTAGTGCCCATGCTCACTGTGCCCATGTGCATGCCCTACCTGTGCCCATGTGCATGCCTCACTGTGCCCATGCCTCACTGTGCCCACGTGCATGCCTCACTGTGCCCATGTGCATGCCTCACTATGTCCATGCCTCACTGTGCCCATGCCTCACTGTGTCCATGCCTCACTGTGTCCATGCCTCACTGTGCCCATGCCTCACTGTGCCCATGCCTCAGTGTGCCCATGCCTAGACGTTTAACATGGGAGTCTATGGAAGGGTTGCCCAGCTTTGAAAAATCAGTGCTCCCCAGCCCTAGGCTCTATTTGCATAAAGATAGAAGAGACTGCCGCTCCAGGTGAGCACACCTACGGCAATCAGTGTCCACTCAAGAACCAACGGGTGCTGGCAATGCACAGAGCATGCAAAGAAAAAGAACGTATATGGACAGCCGCACTCCAATAAGTCTAAAAAAGACGTGCCCTTTATTGGGTAAAAAAGAATGCACTACAAAGAAAACAGCATACAGTGGGAAATAAACAGCTGATGCATTTCACATTGAACTTCAATGCTTAGTCATAGCTATATATTATCTGAAAGCACACACCCTAGAGAATAAAATAGTGGTAGTTCCAATTTTTGTCATACGATATTACTGCAAAGGCTTCACTAAAAAAAATTCACCAGTAAATTTTTGGGTAAAATATAAAAGTTGAGTAAAGAGATAACCAACATGTCAAAGCTTAAATTTGCGCACGCCTGTGAAAAGGCGAAAAACTTCAGTACCCTATAAGTGGAGGAGCTCGGGTGAGTTAAGCAGGCCATAGATTATGCAATTTTCTTTTCCTTAACCGTGGGTTGCAGGAAAGAAAATGGCTTGATTCCCCCAACAAGTCAGTGTTGATGCAGGCAATCGAGTGCGGGGTGCAAGGGATCTGAGTGATTACTGCTAGCAGCTATAGCTGCTGGCAATAATTGCATGCTAAAAATCTGACATGCTGGTTGTACCCAAGTCAATTAACGGATCAACTTGGGTATAATCAGCCTGCCCATAGACTGATCAAATCTTGTCCAGTCCCTGCTGAACTATCAGAGGATTGATCCATTAATGCCGACTAAAATCTTGTTTTCTATCCTTAGTTCTAAACAAGCTGTTATCCTTTGCACTGCAGGTGCACCTTCCACTGCAAGGGAGAAGTTTTAGATTTCCTGGGGTCCAGCTTTAAATATGAGAGCTGCATCTCTTGACTAGTTTTTTAAGGAGCAAGTTCCAGAATTGCCATCCTTATCCCATCCTTCATTGTTGATTTATGTACTTAAAAAATAAATGCAAGTTAGGTGCCTCTATACATATGCATCTTCCTGGGCAGTGACCTTACTAGCTAGTGAAGCTAAAACATAAAGTCGCAAGCCCCTGGACCAGTCAAACATAAGTCAGCAATGGCTGCTCCCATATTCTATCCTTACAGGCTTCTGTTAAGGGTGTCTAAGCCTCGTACACACGATCGGAATCTGATGGAATCTATCCGATGGATTTTTTTGTCGGATATCGATGAAGTGGACTTTCATCAGTCTTGCCTATACACCATCAGTCAAAATCCGACCGTGTCCAAACGCGGGTGACGTAAAACACTACGACGTGCCGGAGAAAATGAAGTTCCCATGCTTCGAGAATGCGTCGACTTGATTCTGAGCATGCGTGGATTTTTGACCGATGGACTCTCACACAGACGATCGATTTTTTTCTATTGTTTTTTTATCCATAGGAAAAAATTTAAAACAATGTTCTTATTTTTTTTCACCGATGGAAAACAAACCGATGGGGCCCACACACGATCGGTTTGTCCGATAAAAATAGTCCATCGGTCTGTTTTCATCGGACAAACCGATCGTGTGTACAGGGCTTTAAAAGTTGGTTGTAAACCCCCCCCTTTTTGACTTTTACTACAGGTAAGCTATAATAAGGCTTACCTGAAGGTATAAATTATAATCTCCTAACCTGAACGGTTTAGGAGATCTCTCCCCTCGCAATGCGCTGCTGATTGCAGCAGCGCATACGCAGGGGGGTTCCTCGGCTGAAGGGCCGGCCGCCGCCGGCCCTTGCCGGGAATGAATTCCTGCGCACATGCGTGGGAGTGACGACATCGCCGATCAGCCAATCACAGCGCTGGACGCGGCGATACCCGGAAGACACGCCGAGTCAAGATGACATCTCGCTCGGGTGGACCTGGTAAGTTCTCTTCTCCTCGTTCTGAGGTAAGTATTTCATAATGAGCTAAATATGCGGTGCATACTAGCTCATATGGCTTTTGGCTTGCAGGTGTAAAAAAAAATTGTGTATGCAGGTTTACAACCGCTTTAATACCTTGTCAGGCTTACCTGCTGCACTCCACCATACTGATTACCTACTTACTGTACATTACAGCACATTAGGTACAGAAATATTCTTCAAAATCAAAGAGAGATCTGGTTCCTAAAAAAGTGATGAAAGAACCAGTTTGAATGGAAACTTCAACACCACGCACAGCACACTCTATACAGTTTCACTATATTATTTGGAACACAATCAGGATTACCTACAAAAAAATGATGCCGTTGTGATGATGCCAAATCGGCGGCTATTGCCGGCAATGGCACCAGTCTCTGAATCAGTGCGACGCCAATTTATGCGGCACCAATTCCCAAAAAGTAGATCTTGTACTACTTTTGGTGACTTTGGGGTGCGATTTGTATAGACATCTGTGCTGGACCCGGAAAAAGTCAGGACTGACATGCGGGAACTGAAATCGTGTGAGTTCAGCTGAAGTCGCACGATTTCATTCCTGCTGTCAGTGTGAACTGGGCTTTAAAGTTTTTCTAGTACCAGCACTTTTTCTGTATGTTAAAGTGACTGACATTTTACCACTGTTTTTGCACTTGGCACTTTTAAAGTGGTTGTATCCCCTTTGTTTTTCATTTTTACCTACAGATTTAGGAGTTATTCACTTTGCATGCAGCCGCTGACGTCAGTGGCACATGCACTGTGAAGGTCGGTGGACGCTGGCGGACCTTGCGGAAAGAAGTCTCCCCTGTACATGTGCGGTATGTATGACATCATCGTGGCTCCGGCCACTCACAGCGCCGGAGCCGCGAACCCAGAAGACACGCTGAGGGGGAAATGTCAGCTCCCTTGGTGGTGACCAGGATCAGATGCCGACGCCTTGTTCTAAGGTAAGTATTTCATAATGAGCTAGTATGCAGTGCATACTAGCTCATTATGCTTTTGCCTTACAGGTTTTAAAAAGAAAATTACAACCGCTTTAAATCGACTTTAAAGTGATTCTAGAGGTAAAAGGTTTTTTACCCTAATGTATTCTCTAATTGTAGAAAAAAGGAAGGGTAGGGGCAAAAAGAATAGTTGCTGAAGCTAGACTTAAGGACATGCCCACCCATGAGCCATGATTAAGCACTAATTCCAGTGTGAAACGCGTAGGCTGCTATCTCCATTTTTTGCTGTCCTTTGTAGTGCATTTGCCATCTGTTTTAAAATAAAGACAACCTAAGGGCTTTTTGGAAGTGCGGCTGTCCATTCTTCTAGCCTCTACAATTTGCCTTGTGCATTGCCAGCACTCCTGGTCTCCTGAGAAGCTATTAATTGTCCAGCATACCCACCTGGAGCGGTAACTCCCTTTTTAATGTATTCTCTACATTAAGGTAAAAAACCTCTCAGTCCTCCCACGCTGTCCCGTCTGCAGAAGCTCCTCTCCCCTCTTTCTGGTCTCACAGGCATTGCTGATAGAGCCAAGAGCCATTGGCTTCTGCTACTGTGACTCCAATCCCGTGAGGAGGGAGCAGGGGGCGGGGCCAGGCTGCACTGTGTGTGTCTATAGACACGCACAGCCCGGCTCCGGTGCACCCCTGCACGAGTGCCCCCTTAGTAGGTGGATTGCTATGGTGGCACTCAGAGGAGAGGAGGAGTAGAGAGTGCTGGAGGGGCAGCCCAGAAGACGAGGTTTGGGACCACTCTTCTGTCGATCGACGTTATGAACTGGGCTGTTGGAAAATGTTGCTTCGATCAGATCAAGGAGCCAATCGATTGCAGCACTGATCAGTTGATAGGAGGGGGGGGGGGAGTCCCGCTGTCAGAATACAACAACACAGCAGGGAGGATTCACACATCCACCTTGAATGGGTGGATGGGGAAATCAGTTCAGTTTTTTTCATTCATTCAGCTGACTGAATGAAAAAAATGTGAACCATGTATGGCCAGCTTTAGGTTGTTAGTTGCTTGAGGGCAAGGACTGATGTCAATGTATAATAAGTAAAGTGCTCCTTTAATTGTCAGCGCTATATAAATGTCTGCAATATTAATAGACTATCATATGGTTCTACAACACTTCTCAATGAGTTGTATGCAAACCCCTTCCAGAATATTTCTGACAGATCCAAGATACATTGTACTTCTGCTTTTCAGACTGAACTGAATAGTTTGACAGACTTGTAATATATACTGTACCATACAAGACAAACTGAGGTACCCAATATGTATCAAAATCTCCCTGGCCAGTGCTTTTATTGATTGCCTTTCTGGCACTTAACCACTTAAGGGCAAGGTATATTTATGACACTTGTTACTTACAAGTTAAAATCAGTATTTTTTGCTAGAAAATTACTTTGAGCCCCCAAACATTATATATAGCAGAGACCATAGAGAAGAAAATGACGGCCACATTTTTGTGCAATTTATAAAATATATATATATATTATTTTTTGTTTTGTTTTTATTATTACACTGGGCCTTTAAAAAAAAAAAAATTCTGATCACTTTTATTGCAGTCACAAGGAATGTAAACATTCCTTGTGACAGTAATAGGCAGTGACAAGTATTCTTTAAGACCCCAAACCCCTCCTCTGCACTTGAAAGTATTCAAAACGCCAAGATTGGCGTTTTTGAATACTGTGGATTTTTTAAAACTGGCACCGTTGGCTGCCGAGTAAACCCGGAAGTGACGTTGTGATGTGGCTTCCGGGTTACTACATTGGAGACCCGACCAAAGCCATCTGGGACGGGAGAGCCCGGTGTCAATGCTTATACCTTTTTAAACAGGTAATGCACCAGGGGCTTGCGCCTTCCTTTTTATTGGTTTTGCTGAAAAGTAGTGCTTTCGCTACTCTTTTTCCCATTTTTTGGTTTTTTTGTAGTTCCACACCAGGATACCCCTATCGAGGAGGGCTGCATCCACGGGTGTATTGTCACAGTCTTGCTGCCTATCCTAGAATGCTCCGGAAGTCACGTGGCCGGCCAACTGTGCATGCCGCAATGTGTTCCCAACGCAAATGCGATGCGTTCCATGCATTCTCGCAGTGCACACCAGTGAAACTCGGTCGGCATCCATGGCTCTTTCCTTAACATTCCCGTGGATTGGAGGATGTTTAAAAAAAGAGCCAGGAGGCCGAGCGAGCGGAGCGAGCCCGTCCAAGCGAAGCGAGGACGTGAGGCCGACTGGCCACTTCCTCTAATCCACGTCGCCCTGAATTCCGGGTTCGGCTGTTGTGTACTGTCGAAAATCCATTGGAACGCATCGCACTTGCGTTGGAACGCATCGCACATGCGCAGGTTGGCCGCCACGTGACTTCCGCAGCATTCTAGGATAGGCAGCAAACTGTGACACTACACCGGCATTGGACCATGTATGTGAAGTGTCACTGGTTCAGCCTTCCTTCTGGTGAGGACGACTGAGCACTGGGAGTGTTTGCCACTCTTTTTCAGTACACTGAGCCTGTAAACCACCGCAACGCAGTGGTGTGAATCAGGCACACAGGAGACAAGGCATTTTGCCTTGTCACACAGTGAGAGTGCACTAGGATAACTGGCAAACGCAGTGCCACCACATCTTGTATTAATTGAGCTTTAGGCTGGGTACACACTAGTGTGAATTGGATGAGGGTTTCCTAGCATCCAATTTGCATGGAGCCGGTTCACAAATCTCCGGGACGGCTGCGGGGCGGCTTGCACAGGAGTCATGTGCGTCTTTGGCTCCATTTCAGGTCCAAATTTAGCCCTGATCTGTCCCTGAAACAGAGAACAGGGACACGCCGCACCCCCTGCTGCGAGCCGCATCCCGCACTAGTGTGAACCCAGTCTTAGGCGCACCGAGGCGCTTTGCAGGTGCTATAGCGCTAAAAATAGCGCCTGCAAAGCGACATGAAAGAGCCTCTAACTCCAAGGGCTTTCACACTGGAGTGGAGCACTGACAGGAAGGTAAGAAAAAGTCCTGCTAGCCGCATCTTTGCAGTGCTGTAGGAGCGGTGTATACTATGCCTAAAAATGGGTAGAATCGCCGGCAAAGCCGCGCTGCTGCGGCACTTTACGTGCAGTTTTAACCCTTTTTCAGCCGCAAGCGGGGGTTAAAAGCGGCCCGCTAGCGGCTGAAAAGCGCTGCAAAAACTATGGTAAAGCGCCGCCGGTGTGAAAGCAGCTTTAAAGTTTCATTCACGTAGGCACTCCTGTATGGCTGTTAAATTGGGATAACCGTCTGTATTCATGCAGCCTCTGCATGCCGACAGACATGAATGGGACTGCATCCAGAGCAGGCAAAGACGACCCTTTGCCTGGGTGCACAAATAGGTACACCCCTGTAAATGAGGCCCGAGCGTTGAAAATCTTATTTTTTTTAAACTTTCAGATATCCAAGACTTTATTAGATAGTTCTATATGTATATAAGAAAATGTAGATAAGAACTTACCAATCGTGGAAAGTAGACCTCTGCTTGAACAGGTGACCCCAATGGACTGCTTAGACGCCTGCTGTCCAACTGCTACAAAGGGAAAACATGACATATGTTAATAACTATAGTATGGGTGAATAATATTCCATACGTAGGTGCCTCCCCACTGTCATTTATTAGGATGCACTGCAACATTCTAATACTCAGGACTAGGCCTGCTGTCTGTTTCCTGTTCTACTTAAAGCGGGGGTTCACCCTATGAACGCAAAAAAATTTTTTTTTTTTCTTCTACCATAAAATCAGGCATTGTAGCGCGAGCTACAGTATGCCTGTCCCGATTTTTTTACCCCCGTACTCACCTTGTACTCGTACATCGAAGATACCGGGGAATGGGCGTGCCTATGGAGACGGAGGATGATTGACGGCCGGCTCTGGCGCGTCACGCTTCTCCGGAAATAGCCGAAATAGGCTTGGCTCTTCACGGCGCCTGCGCACAGGCTATGCGCAGGCGCCGTGAAGAGCCGAGACCTACTCCGGCTGTCTTCAGGGAGAGTGACGTGCCAGGGCCGGCCGTCAATCATCCTCCCTCTCCATAGGCACGCCCATTCCCCGCGGGAGCCGAAATCGATAATGTACGATTACAAGGTGAGTCCGGGGTTAAAAAAATCGGGACAGGCATACTGTAGCTCGCGCTACAATGCCTGTCTCGATGGTAAAATCATGTGAGTGAGGGTGAACTACCGCTTTAAGTATGGTTGAAGTATGTGTTGTGATTTATGACTTACCTTTGCTTGGAAATTACGTAAATACATTATTCTCTTAGGCCTGGTTAACACCTTTGCATTTTCATGTGCGTTTTGGACTCACACAAAAACGCATGTGTTACCAAAAATAGGTAGAAGAAATACGTATCGGCCTAAACTGAGGACAAAAATGTTTTTTTTATATCTTTTTTGGGATATTTATTATAGCAAAAAAGTAAAAAATATTGATTGTATTAATATTGAGGTGATCAAATACCACCAAAAGAAAGCTCTATTTGTGGAAAAAAGGACGCCAATTTTGTTTGGGAGCCACGTCGCACGACCGCGCAATTGTCAGTTAAAGCGACGCAGTGCCGAATCGCAAAAGAGGCAAGGTCCTTAACCTGCATAATGGTCCGGGTCTTAAGTGAAATCCCAAGTTCCATTTACCCTCTCTATGCTCCATGCAATGGAGTGATTCCCCCTAAGTACAGCGCTAGCAATCCTCATTCCTGTGAGCCCAGCCTATTGTTTACACACCCCAAAGGCTAATTCATCATAAAGGATGGGCCCACAGTGCTCAAGGACTGAGTGGAGCTCACATGTCAGGGCTTTAAAGGTTATCAGTTACACTGTAAGATACAGAAAGGAAAAATTATTATTTGATCCCCTGCAGATTTTGTTTTGCCCACTTACATTGAAATAAAGGGTCTATAATTTTTATTATAGGTGTATTTTAAATTATAGAGACAGAGGGCAAGATTCTCGTAGATCAGCGTATCTACGAGCGGGGCGTAGCGTATGCCATTAACACTACGCCGCCGCAACTTACTGGAGCAAGTGCCGTATTCTCCAAGCACTTGCTCCGTATTTTGCGTCGGCGTAGTCTAAATGGCCCGGCTATCCCCGCGTAAATCAAAGGGAGCGGCTTGTATTTAAATTAAACGCGCCCCGTGCCGAACGAACTGCGCATGAGCCGGCCTTAAACGTAGGCCACTGCGCATGCTCCATAGTACGCCACAAATACACTGGTTGTGACGTGAACGTAATTAACGCACAGCCCTATTTGCGACGAGTTACGTAAACGACGTAAAAACCCGACGCTGTCCCGACGGCCATACTTAACATGGCATACGGCGGACCGATGTAAGGTTACCCCTCATATAGCTGGGGTAACCTTACGCTTACGGAAACAGCGTAAACTATGGCGAATCGGTGCAAAACGTTCGGGAATCGGCGTATTCGGCTCATTTGCATATGCAACGCTGAAATCTACGTAAAAGCCACCTAGCGGCCAGCGTAGTATTGCATTTAGGATCCGAAGTTGTAAGTGACTTACACCAGTCGGATCCTAGCCTAATTTTGGCGTATCTTGTTTTGAGAATACAAAACAATGATACGCCGGCGGGATTTTCGAATTACGCCGGTGTATCTGTAGATACACCGGCGTAATTCTTTTGAGAATCTGGCCAGAATATCAACCAAAAATCCAGAAGCCTCGTACACACAGCCGGTTTTCCTAACGGGAAAACTGCGAGGGAGAGCTTTTGGCTGGGAATCCCGGCCGTGTGTATGCTCCCTCGCAGTTTTTCCTACAGGAAAACTGACAAAAACCGCCTGACAAAAAAAGATAACCTGCTCTCTTTTTTGCCGCCTGGATTCCCGACAGACTTTTTCCTGGCAGTTTTCCTATGGGAAAAACTGCGAAGGAGCATACACAACGGTCGGGATTCCCGACCAAAGCTCTTATCTGAGTTTTCCCAATGGGAAAACTGGCCGCGTGTAGGGGGAAAAGTTACCGAGCAGGTTCTCGCCTTTCCCCTCGGGATTTCCGACATAACTTTTCCCATCGGAAATCCCGCACGTGTGTACTAGGCAAGACACGTCCAGACACATGATACAAATGTTATCAATCGAGCTGCAGTTCAGTGAGTAAAATAATTATTTGATCCTCAAGCAAAACATGACTTAGTACTTGGTGGAGAAACCCTTGTTGACAAGCACAGAGGTAAGACGTTTCTTGTAGTTGGTTATCAGGTTTGCACACATCCCAGGAGGGATTTTAGTCCACTCTTCTTTACAGATCTTCTCTAAATCCTTAAGGTTTCTTGGCTGTCATTTGGCAACTCAA
>NC_053492.1:403937083-404072554 GCF_905171775.1 Rana temporaria | reverse complement strand
AGTTTCAGCTCCTCCCATACATTTTCTATAGGATTAAAGTCTGGAGAATGGCTAGGCCACTCCATTACCTTAATGTGCTTCTTCTTGAGCCACTCCTTTGTTGCCTTGGCTTTTGTTTTGGGTCATTGTCATGCTGGAAGGCCCATTCATGTAATTAGTAAAATGCGCAAACGGTTAAAAATGTTGTAACTTACATAATGGGTATGGCTGTTTTTTAACATTGCCGTCTGTGCTGACCAAAAAATTAAACTCATACTCCTTGCAACCAAAGCAGAATTCTCATTATTGTACTCTTGTATTTAAAGCGGATTTCCGGCCTTTTTTATGTTTATTAAAAGTCAGCAGCTACAAAAAGTGTAGCTGCTGGCTTTTAATAAACAGACACTTACTTACCTGCTCCACTGTCCAGCGACGTGTGCCGCCCGGAGCGTCGCTCCTCTCCCCCCTCTCCGCCGGCGCCTCCATTCAGACTGTGGGCACGTGTCCCAGGCGATCGCCTACAGGGAGGGGCGGCCTAAGGCGATATTTCGAGTCGCCTAAGCGGTTCCTAAGCAGAAGGAGGAAGTGGGACAAGAAGTCCCACTCCTAACAAAGCCCCCACTCCCCCCCTCCAAAACAAAATGACATGCCAAATGTGGCATGTAAGGGGGCAAAAAGTGGTTTAAGCAGAAGTTCCACTTTTGGGTGGAACTCCATTTTAATATGCTGCTTCGAATTTAAAGCGGGGTTCCAACCACAATTAGCATTTTTTAAATGTATGTCCTTTCATCCTGCGTTTTTATAATATAAATCCGGTCACTTACTATTTTACAATCCGCCGCCGCTCCGCATAGTTATTCAAAAAAGATAGTTTATATCCGTTGTCATTTTGCTTGTGGGCATTGTGAAGCCCACAAGCACTTATTTCCTGGAAGTCTTGGATGGGGAGTGATAATTGGGTAGTGCACTGCATCCTGGGAAATGACACACATTTCCCAGGAGCATTAGAGGGAGATGATGTCAGGATCCTAGGTGATTCCAAAGGCAGATTTCGTGGGACTGCATAGCAACAGGCATTTCCAGATGAGTAAAACATTTTTTTTTTCTTTTTTTCTTTTTTTAGGTCTAATGAGCACAATAATGAAAAAATTATTTTGGGATAGAAACTCCTGCGATATCCTGGACTTTGTGTTTCTTTTCTAAACACAAAATTAGGAGTAATTATAGTGGGCAGATCTAACCACTTGGCGCTTACTTTCAGCAAGTGTACCTTAATATTTACAGAACATAATTATGTAAGGAACAGCTGTTAATTTCAGAAAAAAGTCATCCTTTGTGTATGATTTAGGTGATTTGACCACATGTATTTTCACTGACCTTTTGTGCATAGTGTTTATTATGTGTGTTCATGGAGCGGAACAGACTTTCACTGCCGGCTTCAAACTGCAATCTTGTAATTATGTTGTCTGTGTATTCTTTCGAAGATGGAAGAGTACAAAAACTAGGAATGCAATGGATCATGTGATCTATGGATTTTCGTCATTAACTGTTGTCTTACCCTTTTGAGGGTATCCTCTGCTAGGTCTTGGTCATATAGGGGCTCCAACATTGAACTAAAACTAACCTAAACTAAACTAAACTAAACTAAGCATAGTTTAGTTTATGTGTGCTGCTTTTACTCACCTGATTGGTCTCTATTTTCTCACTAAATTCAGAGTTAAAGGGTGTAAAGGTACAATTTTTTTTCCCTAAATAGCTTCCTTTACCTTAGTGCAGTCCTCCTTCACTTACCTCAGCCTTCCATTTTGCTTTTAAATGTCCTTATTTCTTCTGAGAAATCCTCACTTCCTGTTCTTCTGTCTGTAACTCCACACAGTAATGCAAGGCTTTCTCCCTGGTGTGGAGTGTCGTGCTCGCCCCCTCCCTTGGACTACAGGAGAGTCAGGACGCCCACTAACACACAGCTCCTTTCTCTATCTGCAACATAGAGAGCGTCCTAACTCTCCTGTAGTCCAAGGAATGGGGCGAGCACGACACTCCACACCAGGAAGAAAGCCTTGCATTACTGTGTGGAGTTACAGACAGAAGAACAGGAAGTGAGGATTTCTCAGAAGAAATAAGGACATTTAAAAACAAAATAAAAGGATGAGGTAAGTGAAGGAGGACTGCACTAAGGTAAAGGAAGCTATTTAGGAAAAAAAAAATTGTACCTTTACAACCCCTTTTAATTTTAGAGAGAAGAAACAGCCAGATTGCTGTTCACTGTTTTGTGTGTTTGTAAACACAGAACCCTGTGCTGTGATTGGACACATCCGATCAGCAGGTATACAGCCAAAATCCTTGGCTGTAACCTGCTAAAAAACACGTGTTGTGTCCAATCACAGATCAGCAGGGGACGGCCGTACCCCCACCCAAAAACCAGTACGTTGCTGTGCCTGGCTGTGCTGCCGGCTAGCGGTTAGAGAAGTTTCCCTTTAAGGTCAGTACCAAAATAAGCCTTCTCAGAAGAATGGCATTGAGACTGTATGCCCTTCCGTATACTCCGAAGCAGTTGGGACCAGCCTCCTGGAATGATAGGAGGCATGCTCCACCTTTGCACCTGTTCTACCACATTACAGAACCTGCAATATGATCCGAAAGTCACACTAAATAACACTGGCAGTGTAGGGTTTTATGTCAACATAGAACTGATAGGGGAGTGAAAGCTAAGTGATCAGGAATGACAAAGGACAAGCAAGAATTCTAGTAAAACCTCCCCGGGATACGCACAATCCACAACTCCGAAAAATAAACAAAGTACTACTTGTCTTGCTCCAAGTACTACAAAGGTCATGTGATCACTCAAAACCTTCACTAATGCAGGATTGGACAAACTAATAATAGACAAGGAGCTAATCAGTCTAAGCTACGAGGCAACAGGAAATATTACAGGGGTCAAGACTCATTCCACCATCAAAGTAACCCTGTACTATCTCCCTAGCAGGCAAAGTAACCCGGGCGCTGTACAAATGAGTGGAAGCTCTGCTGGCATCCATCATCCAATCACATGCAAGCAAAAATGCAGTTTTAAAAAAAAAAAATCCTTGCATGTGATTGGGTTCTCTTTGCACAGTGAAGCTTTACCTCATTTACTACGCTTTTGAGCAACTGCACTTGCACAGTCTATTTGCCTTTAATAAATCAACCCTGATGTGACTTTCTGAAAGTTGGTACTTAACCAATTAAAGACCGGAAGGATTTTCCCCTTAATGACCAGGCGTCGCACGACCGCACTGCGTCGCTTACAATTGCGTGGTCATGCGATCCTCTACCCAAACAAAATGTATGTCCTTTTTTCCCCACAAATAGAGCTTTCTTTTGGTGGTATTTGATCACCTCTGCGGTTTTTATTTTTTTTACGCTGTAAACAAAAAAAGAGCGACAATTTTGAAAAATAAATAAATAATATTTTTTTACTTTTTGCTATAATAAATTCCCCCCAAAAATGTAAAAAAAAAAGAATTCTTCCTCCGTTTAGGCCAATATGTATTCTACATATTTCTGGTAGAAAACAATTGCAATAATCGTATATGGATTAGTTTGCGCAAAAAGTTATCAGGTCTACAAAATAGGGGGTTAGATTTATAGCATTTTTTTTTTATAATAATGGCTGTGATCTGCGATTTTTAGTGGGACTGCGACATTGCGGCGGACAGATTGCTCACTCATCGGTTTCTTAGTCACCTCCCTGACTAAGGCCCTTCTTCCCCAATCACTCAGTTTGGTCGGGTGGCCCACTCTTGGAAGAGTCCTGGTGGTTCCAAACTTCTTCTATTTACAGATGATGGAGGCCACTGTGCTCATTGGGACCTTCAATGCTGCAGAAATGTTTCTGTACCCTTCCACCGATCTATGCCTCAATACAATCATGTCTCGGAGGTCTACGGATAATTCCTTGGACAGGAAGCACCTGAGCTCAATTTTGAGTGTCATGGAAAAAGCTGTGAATACTTATGTACATTGGTATTTTTTCCTTTTTTATTTTTAATACATTTGCAAAGATTTCAAAATAACTTTCATATTTTCATTATGGGATGTTGTTTGTAGAATTTTGCAGAAAATAATGAATTTAATCCATTTTGGAATAAGGTGTAACATAACAAGATGTGGAAAAAGTGAAGCGCTGTGAATACTTTCTGGATGCACTGTATATATGGGTGGAAGAATTATTATACAATACATCCAGTTTGGCCTCTATTAATCTATGGATTCAATATTTTTAAAAGTGGTTTTAATATGTAGAATGGAAAGAAAGTCTTGGGCATTCAGTGTAAAATACGTCACAATTCCTGTGTCCGGGAGATATAGCTGTAGAGTACAGTTACCTATAGTAATGAATGGAGTGGCATGTATACGCAGTGCTTGCGTAAACATGCACATGGCCTCATAAACCCCTAGCAGCACAAAAGTATTGAGTTTACACAAGCGTGGCGTATACCCACCTACAGCTACCCTACAAGCATTTATTACTATGGGTGGCTGTACACTGCAGATGTCTCCTGGGTGTAGAAATACTCCTGCAATGTATGCCGAATGCCTGTAAGCCCTCGTTCACACCAGTGCGATTAGTCATGCGACTTGACAGTTCCAAAACGTCTCGTATGACAAGTTGCAATCCATTGCCAGCAATGGAACCGTTCATATCGGCACAACTCATGTCGCATCCATTATGAAAAAAAGGGTTCCTGCACTACTTTTTTGTGATTTCACTGTGCCTTGCATAGTTTCATTAAATTAAGTTGCAATGAAATTGGCGGTGTAAATTGCACTGATCTGCGGTTTTGAAATTGCAATAAAATGTGAACCAGGGCTAAGTGTCCATGTACATGAGACCTTAGGCTCTGTTCCCACCTAGACAATTTGATTCAAGAATCGCGGAAAAACGTGGGACGTGTTTGTGAGTGCAACTGAGCAAATTTCTGTGTTTTTGATTTGATTATATTATTGATTAATTTGTATTATATTATTATTTGTTATAATTATTTATAGTTATTTATTATATTATAATTTATGATTTTGTGTTTCAAACTTTATCATACCCAGGATGTCTACTAGACTCTTGTTTGGACAGATTTAAGTGAGTTATTCCTAAGAATTGCAGGCCTACAATATAAAACGCCAAATTTCCATGCAAAATAATGGTACCGCTTTCAGCACCTAAAATCTGACATAATCATACCGCCAGGGAGGTTAATGGCACCCCAAACGCGAAATAATTCTACCGATGTTTTTGAGCGAAAAAAAACAAGCTCAAATTGTGGAAAAAAAGGTAACACCAAACGCTCCTGGCTCTGTGCCGAGATTTGGTACATGAGCTTCTTTGGAGTGTTCTTGGAGTGGAGGAAGGCCCATTCAAATAAATGGTGCCGCTCCAAAAATGCTCCACAAAAAAGCGAATAAAACGCAGTGCAGCAGCTGTTGCGCCGATATGTTCAGGTGTGAATGGAGCCCTAGGCGTGCTTCGCGATTTGGACATCGTGTATAAGATTACTGGTAGCATCTTAATTATCTTTTCTTTTATGTTTACTTGATATCACAGACTAGTTTATTTTATGTATGAATAGCTCTGTACCCATGAGTGTTTCGTGTTGTTCGTTTTGTACTGCAATGAACTAAAATACTAAAAATGAATGTGTTCTACGCCGTGTGCATTAAGCCGGCAGCCCTCATCCTCCTTAATGGCTTACTCCTGGAGGGGCCCCCTGCTTAGGAAAGACCTGAAGGGAACTCCATCTTGGGCACTTCAAACTGAAACACCAGATGGATAAGGATTTTACATGTACAAGCCCATATACTGTATATATAATATATAATCCCAACAAATACACTTTAATGAGCAATTAATTGGCAGAATGGGAACAGTCATGTGACTATCCAAGTGTCATTTTCTCACCAAAGGTCACACACATCACAAATAGTCACAACAGGCCACAAACTGATTTATAGTATTTTGAATCATGCACTACTTTTTATAATCACACACATAGATTAGACTTGATGCACTTTTTTTTTTTTTTTTCAACCTCACCTACTATGTAACTATGTGACAAAATGAAAAAGAATGCATTCTCTACAACGACATTCTAACATTATAAATATTTAAAATGCCATCATGGTACACAATTCTTGTTGCACTGTGTTAAAGTGATTGTACAGTTATTATTATTTTTTTTTAATAACAAACATGTCATACTTGCCTCCGCTGTGCAGCTCGTTTTGCACAGAGTGGCCCCCGAACCTCGTCTTCTGAGGTCCCTCGCCTCCCCCCGCATCAGATAACCCCCTCTGGGAAGCGCTTTCTCAAGGGGGTTACTTTCCCAAGGGGGTTACTTGCCAAAATCAGGTAGCGACCACTTGGTGCGAGTCCTGGAAGCTAGTGGAGATCAATGGAGTAGTTGTATCTATTTCAGTGATTTCCAGCATTCAATGGCATCATCCAGTTAGAGTTTGTACTGTACATAGTTGCACTGCCCACAGCTGGACCGATGTAACTATGTATAAAATATCCATACCTGGAATATCCCTTTACATATATTAAAGCGGAGGTTCACCCAAATAACATTTATATAAGACCAAAATTCTTTATACTACCAGCATGTACAGTCGGCACTTTTTTTTTTTTTTTAGGCTTGTACATACCTTATAAACTATATTTGCAATCCGGCTTCCGGGTACTTCTCCAGCGGGAGTAGGCGTTTCCAAGCTGAGCCGCAATGTAATCTGGGCGTTCACCCAGATGATTGATGTCTATCAGAAAATGTTCCCCCCCGGCGGATAAGGCCCCACCCCCCGTATTGCATAGGCGCGTCACAGAGTTTCCGAAATAATCCGAACAGGTAGGGGCGAGTCTGCTCTACACGGCGCCTGCGCACCGACTAGGAGCCGTGTAGAGCTGACTGTGCAGGCGCCGTATAGAGCCGACTCGCAGCTTTACCTGTTCGGCTTCTTTCGGAAACTCCGTGACGCGCCTACGAACACCCAGATTACATTGCGGCTCAGCTTGGAAACGCCTTCTCCCGCAGGAGAAGTACCCGGAAGCCGGATTGCAAATATAGATTATAAGGTATGTACAGCCTAAAAAAAAAAAAAAAAGTGCCGACTGTACATGCTGGTAGTATAAAGAATTTGGTCTTATATAAATGTTATTTGGGTAAACCTCCGCTTTAATTGAAAACTTTTAATTAAAGTGCAGCATGTCTAAGAACCTGAATTTGTCATTAAAACAGCCTCTTGTAATTCCCTGTACAGTGGATTGGGAGAGAGGGTTAGCTCTAGGGGGCAATCATGCTTTGCAGCAGAACACGTTTACAGTGTAGAATAAGGGAAGGGTGGCTTCATCCATGTGTTGCTTCTCTTTCATTGTCTAATCCAGTGGTCTTTAAACTGCAGCCGATGGCCAGACCTTGCATGCTTTTATCCAGCCGTTGGGGCATTATTCCCGTTGGGGCAACAGTGGGGCATAGTTGGTGCCACTGACAACAGGGAACTATTCTTCCCACTGACACCATTGATGAGGCACTATTTCATTGACCCCAACCATGGGGCACTATTTCACTGAAACCAACCATGGGGCATTATTCCACCACTTAACAACCAGGCCGATTCTGATACTTCTTACCTACATCAGGGTTTGACAAATTTGCTTGGAATCTAAGAGCCAGCTAAAAAAGTTAGGAGCCAGAAAACGCACCCCGTCTCGACGAGCTTGCGCGCAGAAGCGAACACATACGTGAGCAGCGCCCGCATATGTAAACGGTGTTCAAACCACACATGTGAGGTATCGCCGCGATTGGTAGAGCGAGAGAAATAATTCTAGCCCTAGACCTCCTCTGTAACTCAAAACATGCAACCTGTAGATTTTTTTAAACGTCGCCTATGAAGATTTTAAAGGGTAAAAGTTTGTCGGCATTCCACGAGCGGACGCAATTTTGAAGCATGACATGTTGGCTATGAATTTACTTGGCGTAACATTATCTTTCATAATATAAAAAAAAATGGGGATAACTTTACCGTTGTCTTATTTAATTAAAAAAAGTGTATTTTTCTCCCCAAAAAGTGCGCTTGTAAGACCGCTGCGTGAATACGGAGTGACAGAAAGTATTGCAACGATCGCTATTTTATTCTCTAGGGTGTTAGGATAAAAAATATATATAATGTTTGGGGGTTCTAATTAGAGGGAAGAAGATGGCAGTGAAAATAGTGAAAAATAGTGAAAAATTACATTAGAATTGCTGTTTAACTTGTAATGCTTAACTTGTAATACCAACGGCCACCACCAGATGGCGCCAGCTCACACATCTGGTGGTAATAACTTGTAATACCAACGGCTCACCACCAGATGGCGCCAGCTTTGCCCACCTTTCAAGCCAAGTCGCCAGGACACCATTTCTAGTCGCCATGGCGACCTGGCGCCCGGGATTTGTCGAGCCCTGACCTACATGTAAAAATCATATTTTTTTTCCTAGAAAATGACATAGAACCCCGAAACATTATATATGTTTTTTTTTAACAGAGACCCTAGAGAATACAATGGTGGTCATTGCAACTTGTTATCTCGCACGGTATTTGTGCAGCAATTTTGCAAACGTGCGTTTTTTGTTTTTTTTTTTAAAAAAGCAGTTTCATGCAAAAAAAAATAAAAAGTAAAGTTAGCCCAATTTTTTTGTATAATGTGAAAAATGAGTAAATAGATACCTAACATGTCACGCTTCAAAATTGCACACGCTCATGGAATGGCGCCAAATTTCGGTACTTAAAAATCCCCATAGGCGACGCTTTAAATTTTTAACGTTCACAGCAACACCTCACATGTGCTTTGAACACCGTTTTTATATGTGGGCGGGGACTTGCATATGCGTTCGCTTCTGCGTGCGAGCACACAGGGACAGGGGCACTTTGAAAAAAATAAATTATTGTTAATTTTACTGAAAAAAATATATTATTTTGACACTTTAAAAATGAAATAAAAATTTTGATCACTTTTATTCCTATTACAAGGAATGTAAACATCCCTTGTAATAGGAATATGGCATGACAGGACCTCTTTACAGTGAGATATGGGGTCAATAAGACCCCACATCTCACCTCTAGGGTGGGAAGCCTAAAATAAAAAAGAGAGGCGCCTCTAAGTGTAGCAATAAGTTGCTAAATGTTGTATCTTCATTAAATGTAACTATATGTTCCTCTCTTCTCTTTTATACTCAGTTGTGATGCTACTCTTATATCAAGACATCGCTTGTATATCAAGCCAAAATGTATTAAAACATTTTGCTTGTCTTGCAAAACGCTCTCAAACCAAGTTACTCTCAAACCAAGGTTTTACTGTATAAGTGTCGCCTCTTTGCTTTGTTGATAATAATTTTTTATTTTTTATGTACTATGAATGTCTGTATGCCCAGTATTTCACACATTTTCTTTATTATAGAACATTTTCATGTATTTAGTGTATCAACATGTGGGTTAAACTTTTCATATAATTTTACTCCCAAACTTGCTTTTATGAATTTAAAGTCTTACTAAACCCAGGACCCTGCATTCACTATATCTTGTCTCCCACACTACACAGAACATGGAAATGCAATTATTTTAGTAATTATAAACTGCTAAATACCTTTTCTCATCAGCAGATTATAGCAGTCTTGTGACTTCTATTAGTGTCTGGCAGAGCGCTGGTTAAAGCTTGAGTTTTCATTCTCCTCTGACTGTCCAATGCGGCTCCTGACCCTCTGTCTGGAGAGTGCTGATTGGCCCTGTGTCGATCACATGCACCCTTCCATGAAAAAAAAAACTCTCTAGCAATATACACCAAACTAAGCATGTGTAGGGTGCCCCCAAGGCTCTGTACTATCAGCAGATAGATTGGGGACAGTGGAAAAGGGGAGGATCAGGGAAGACAGAATCAAACAGCCTTTTAACAGAATGCCCAGGATTAACCCCTTAGGTTCCATAGTGAGTATACCAAGCATGCTTTACTGCATATACAGACTGATTTTACTGTTGTAGGTTTAGTATCACTTTAAGTAAAGTCTATTCACATACCGTATTTTCCGGCATATAAGACGACTTTCTAACCCCTTAAAATCTTCTTAAAAGTCGGAGGTCGTCTTATACGCCGGTAACCTAACATCCTTATCTTATCCTATGACATGTAGAATCGCGGCCGTACGTTTTTTAAAAAGCCGTGCCTCCTACGTCTACTGTTCCGTGATAGGCGGAACACTCAGCTTCCCAGGAGACACTGGGCTAGATTCACATAGATTAGCGGATCTTTAGATCCGTGTAATCTATGTGATTTACGATCCGCCGGCGCAATTTTGCGAGGCTAGTGCAGTATTCACAAAGCACTTACCTCCAAACTTGCGCCGGCGGATCGTAACTCCCCCGGCTGAATTGAAATTCCGCGGCTAGGGGGAGTGTACCCGCGCCGATTTAACTGCGCATGCGCCGCCGGCGAAATTTCCCAGTGCGCATGCTCCAAATGACGTCACTAGGACGTCATTGTTTTCGGCGTTAACGTCAATTACGGCCATCCTTATTCGCGACCGACTTACGCAAACAACGTAAAAATTCAAAACTTGGCGCAGGAACGACGGCCATACTTAACATTAGCGGGCGTTCGTTTCTGAATCGGCGTATCTCCTCATTTGCATATTCGTCGCGAGTAAAACACGAAACGCCACCTAGCGGACAGCGGAAGATTGCAGCCTAAGATCCGACGGTGTAAGTCACTTACGGCTGTCGGATCTAAGGGAGATCTATGCGTAACTAATTCTTATTAATCAGTGGCATAGATCCGACCGTCGGATCTCAGAGATACGACGGCGTATCAGGAGATACGCCGTCGTATCTCTTTGTGAATCTGGCCCACTATGTTTAGTGTCCGCCTATCACTGGGATAGCTGACTGTTCCGCCTATCACGGAACAGAAGACGTAGGAGGCGCGGCTTTTGAAAAAACGTACAGTACGTCCGCGATTCTGCATGTCATAGGATAAGGTAAGGGCACAGCGAGTCTGGCATACAGCTGGCATGTAATGGGGCACAGTCTGGCATGTAATGGGGCACAGTCTGGCATGTAATGGGGCACAGTCTGGCATGTAGTGGCACAGTCTGGCATGTAATGGTGGCACCGTGAGGCGAGGCATGACTAGTAGGAAGGGGGTAGTCTTATACGGCGAGTATATCCTAAAACCAACATTTTGGCTGGAAAATTAGGGGGTCGTCTTATACGCCGGCAAATACGGTAATCATCTTTTTAAGTCCAACGAAAATTGATATATAAATCTGCCAAGCTTTATTATTTAAAACAATCATGGGATTTAAAAAAATAAAAAAGTATATATTCTGTATGTGTATATGTTAGGGGTTTGAATGTCTTTGCAGTACCAATGTATTTCTACTTACTAATCAGACTATGAATTATTTATGCAATTTAGGGAGCCCTGCCCTGGGAAAAAGAGACTGATTTAATTTTTACTGTTTAATTAGGCAAGAGAATATTAAATAAGTGTGACAAATACAATACAAATTTACCAATGAAACACAAAACAATAAACCGATAATTGGCATGTCCAGAAAATGTGGATTGTTACGCTCATAAGAATAGTGTCTTTTAGCTGCTTAAATATTTTCAATCAATAGTCATTTGGTATAAACCATAAAAGTCTACCCAGGCGGAGAATAAGGCTTGCTAAATGACAAATATTATGCCACCTCCTGGGGTGAGCACACTGCTTAGGCTACTCGTGAAGATACATGGGGCCCCTAGGGGTCCATCAGAGTGGTGCTGGGGGAGCCACATGGCAGCTATTCCTGTAGATGTAAAAAGGAAAGGTGGGGGTATCACTTTGAAGTCATTCCTGGAATGTCACCATGCCGGTTACATAGTCACAAAGTTAGTCAAGTTGAAAAAAAGACACAAGTCCAACTAGTTTAACCATAAAAATAAATAAAATAAAAAATATCGTACAATCCTATATACCCAATTCTATACCCACAGTTGATCCAGAGGAAGGCAAAAAACCCCAGCAGAGCATGATCCAATTTTCTACAGCAGGGGAAAAAAATCCTTCCTGATCCCCCGAGAGGCAATCGGATTTTACCTATAAATGTTAGTACCCGGTTATATTATGTACATTTAGGAAAGAATCCAGGCCTTGCTTAAAGCAATCTACTGAGCTGGCCAGAACCACCTCTGGAGGGAGTCTATTCCACATTTCACAGCTCTTACTGTGAAGAAACCTTTACGAATTTGGAGATGAAATCTTTTTGACTCTAGAGGTATAGAGTGCCCCCATGTCCTCTGTGTTGACCCGTAAAGTGAATAACTCAACACCAAGTTCACTATAAGGACCCCTTATATATTTGTACATGTTGATCATATCCCCCCTTAATCTCCACTTCTCTTAACCACTTCCCGACCGCCGCATGTATATGTACGTCCACAGAATGGCACGTACAGGCAAATGGGCGTTCAGGTACGTCCTTGCCTTTCCGCGGGTCGGGGGTCCGATCGGGACCCCCCCCCCCCCCCCAGCTACATGCGGCGGTCGGATTCCCGCGGGGAGCGATCCGGGACGATGGCGCGACTATTCGTTTATAGCCACTCCGCCGCGATTGCTCCCCGGAGCTGAAGAACAGGGAGAGCCGTATGTAAACACAGCTTCCCCGTGCTTCACTGTGGCGGCTGCATCGGTCGAGTCATTCTTTTTATAGGGAGACTCAATCGATGACGTCAGTCCTACAGCCACACCCCCCCTACAGTTGTAAACACACACTAGGTGAACCCTAACTCCTACAGCGCCCCCTGTGGTTAACTCCCAAACTGCAACTGTCATTTTCACAATAAACAATGCAATTTAAATGCATTTTTTGCTGTGAAAATGACAATGGTCCCAAAAATGTGTCAAAATTGTCCAAAGTGTCCGCCATAATGTCGCAGTCACGAAAAAAATCGCTGATCGCCGCCAATAGTAGTAAAAAAAGTATTTTTTATAAAAATGCAATAAAACTATCCCCTATTTTGTAAACGCTATAAATTTTGCGCAAACCAACCGATTAACGCTTATTGCGATTTTTTTTACCAAAAATAGGTAGAAGAATACGTATCGGCCTAAACTGAGGAAAAAAACATTTTTATATATGTTTTTGGGGATATTTATTACAGCAAAAAGTAAAAAATATTGCATTTTTTTTAAAATTGTCGCTCTATTTTTGTTTATAGCGCAAAAAATAAAAACCGCAGAGGTGATCAAATACCACCAAAAGAAAGCTCTATTTGTGGGGAAAAAAGGACGCCAATTGTGCGCAATTGTCTGTTAAAGCGACGCAGTGCCGAATTGTAAAAACGCCTTTGGGCATTTAGCAACATATTGGTCCGGGGCTATGGTTAAATTCAGTTCCTCTAATCTTTCCTCATAGCTGAGTTCCTCCATGCCTCTTATCAGTTTGGTTGTCCTTCTCTGCACTTTCTCCAGTTCCCCAATATCCTTTTTAAAAACTGATGCCCAACTACTGGAGATTCCAAGGAAAGCAGCAGCTGATATAAATAACATATTGAACAGTGATTTGTGGCACAAAACAGAAGCTAAACATGCAGGTGCCTTGAGAGATAATGATTAAGACTTTGCCCAGGTGGCACAATGGCAAGAAGGCATGCATATACAGTATATAGCCCAACCACTTCTTAACAGGGGGCCCTTGCTGTCTATATGTGCCACTGTAAACATCACTGACCACAACGGTAAATAGTGTTATGTCTCTCTGGGGGGGTTTGAACATTAAGTTATAATGTGAAACTGACTATTACAATTTATTCTTTACAAGCCATTAAATAAGTCATTTAATTTGTTCACCACAGTAAAACTCAATTTACACCTGCTGTCTTTTTTAGGCCTTTCTTCCACTCCAGGCTCTCCCGGGGGAATGCATATTACAATGCATAGTCGTCTTAGAAGAAATCCAAAGCAAATGCTTAGAAATGTCTACTAGCTCACTGTGATGTTTAGTTTTATGTACAGCTGAAGCACTTAAATGTGAGTGCAACTGACAACCTTAACAAGCTAAAAAAAAAGCACTATTGTCCGTTGTGACCGAGTTCCATCCAAGGCCTCATTCACACAGGCGGCAGAGAGGCGTTGAAAACACGCAGTTGATCCACATTTTCAATACTTTCCAACTGCTCGTGTATTAAAGCGGTTGTAAACCCGCTTATACATTATTTTTTTTTACACCAGCAAGGCAAAAGCCATAATGAGCTAGTATGCACCGCATATTAGCTCATTATGAAATACTTACCTCGGAACGAGGTAGGGAACTTACCTGGTCCATGCCGAGCCGAGCGTGTCTTTCCGGGTATCGCCGCTCCAGCGCTGTGATTGGCTGGAGCGGCGATGACGTCACTCCCGCGCATGTGCGTGGGAGATTTCATTCCGGCATAGGTCAGCGGGGCCGGCCCTTCATCTGAGGATCCCCCCTGCACATGCGCCGCTGCAATCAGTGGCGCATTGCGAGGGGAATATCTCCTAAACCGTTCAGGTTTAGGAGATATTCTTTTAGGTAGATTCAGGTACATAGGTTTAACTTTAGGGCGGCATAGCCTAGCCTGTTTAGGCTACACAGCCGTAAATTAACTAGGCTAGTAGTGATTTTCAATCTACTTACCTGCTAATCTACGGCGGCGTAGCCTCAAACGAGCGGGCGTAAGGGCGCCTAATTCAAATGACTTGGAGGGGGGCGTGTTGTATGGTAATGAGGCTTGACCTCACGTTTTTTGACGTTTTTTGCTACTGCGCATGCGCCGGGCGCCTACATTTCCCAGTGCGCATTGCGGCTAAGTAGGCCGTACGGGCCTATTGATTTCGACGTGGACGTAAATGACGTAACTCTCGATTCGCGGACGACTTACGCAAACGACGTAAAAAATTCGAACCTCGCGGCGGGAACGGCGGCCATACTTTAACATTGTTATTCCACCTCATAGGTGGAATAACTTTAGGCCGCCTAAGGCCTTACGGAAACAACGTAATTTGACTGCGGCGGGCTGGCGTAGGTTCGGGAATCGGCGTAAAAGCTAATTTACATAATCTACGCCGGCCGCAATGGAAGCGCCACCTAGCGGCCATCCGAAAAATTGCAAGCTAAGATAGAACGGCGCAAGCCAGCCTATCTTAGCTTTGTTTAAGCGTATCTCTGTTTGAGCATACGCTTAAACATACGGCGGCGTAGATTCAGAGTTAGGTCGGCTTATCTGTATCTACAGATGGGCCGGCCTAACTCTTTCTGAATCTACCTATTTATACCTACAGGTAAGCCTTATTATAGGCTTACCTGTAGGCAAAAGTAAAAAAAGTGGGTTTACAACCACTTTAAATTAACATGACCAACAAATATGTCTGTACATGTTGTTGCGATTTCAAATTTTATACAGCATGTCATGTTTAGCAGGCAATACCGCCATCAAACATGCCCAATCCAAGTGAAAGGGAGAGTGCCACAACCAAGATGCAACTGCATATAATGCATAATGCGGTTGTGGTGTAGCGGGATTTTCCCCCGAAAATCTGTCGTCAAGGAGGTGGCATATGGCCTTCGAGCTGCTACTCAACCGGCAAGGGGGCTGATCCAAACAAAAAATTGATTCCCCCATCCACACATGCAAGGTGAATGGAGGAATCCCTCTCGTTGTGCCACTATGTTCTCACAGCGGGGCTCCTCCAATGTCTAAATACATTGATCAGCAGCTACAGCCGATTGACTACAGCACAGATGTCAAACACAAGGCCCACGGGCCGAATCCGGCCCTCCAGGCCATTTCATGTGGCCCTTGCACCTCTCGTGCAGCTGCAGAAGAGCTCCAGCTCTCCTCTGGTCCTACTCCAGACCCTTACTTTCCCCTTTCAAGTAATTCATCCAGCTTCTTCCCAGCAGCAGCATAAGGTAAGGGGGGAGCACTGTGATGTAATGGAGAGTGGGGGACTCAACTTCTGATGGTGGGGTGGCTCTTAACATCTAATGTAAAGGGGAGGGGATACGCTGGACATCTAATCTTACAGATACAACCGGCCCTTTTGAGGGCAATCATAATGCTGATGCGGCCCATGATGAAATTGAGTTTGACACCCCTGGACTACAGCATGCTGGTCAAGACAAAACTGTCTTGTTAGACAGAAGTTGATCATTGCAGCATGCCATAGGCCATGGATGGATCAAAATTTGGCTGATCCCTCCTGAACTGGCTGAACTTTGATCCATGTAGAGGAATTCCAGGTTTTAACTTATGCCGCGTACGATCAGGCTTTTGCCCGACCAAAAGCTCATTGAAATTCCGACGAATTTCCGACGTAGTAAAATAAAACATGTTCTATATTTAAACCCTGATGGAATTCATCAGGATTTCCGATGGAATTTCTCCGATGGGCATACACACGGTCGGAATTTCCTATGGAAAAAGTCCGTCTGACTTTTTTCATCGGAAATTCCAATCGTGTGTACGCGGCATAAGCCTAAAACTGCTCCTACCCTTCTTCTAACTACCCTATAGAAGGAAGATGTTTGTACTAACCTATTTTTAGGGCACTCCATTCACATTATCAACTCCCAGTGCCGGCTTTAGGGGAGAGGAGGGACAGTGGACAACAGGTGCCCAATAGAAAGCCCATGGGTGATGTCACCACCCGGCCATTGCATCCATTGTTGGCACTCTCTCCTCTCCCATGAAGCTAGTCGCTAGGGGGGGGATCACGTGACCAGACCTGAGCGCCCTGAGAATAGGTAAGTATAACCATCTTCCTTCTAGGAGGAGTTAGAAAAGGGGTGAAGAAAATTTAGGCTTAGTTAGTTAGAGCCTGGAATTCCACTAACATTTCACATTGAGATGGCCTTCAGTGAGAGCCGGTTCACACAGGGGCGACCTGTCAGGCAACTCTGCTGCCTGACAAGTCGCGGTCTGCTCTATTCAATGGAACCGTTCTAATAGGAGTGACGCAAATTCAATACAGAAGTCATTTTGCAAGTTGCCTCTCAAGTCGTCTTGAGATTGCCTTGCCGAGTCGCCCCCAAAGTCGTGCCGCCTGTGTGTGAACCGGCTCTGAATCTCAGACTGTTGGGGCAGGAAATTCAGTCAAATCATAACTATACTTAAACCTGTTCCCACGCCCATTGTAAGCCCTATTCTAACTACCCTGTGGAAAGCAAAGATGTCTATACTTACTTATGCAGTCAGCAATCCGGTCCGGTCACATGATCAGCTTCCAATGCCAGCTTCAGTGTAGAGGAGGAGAGGAGGGGCGGCCAACAACAGATGCCTCATGGTAAGCCTATGGGTGATGTCGCCACACAGCCTCTGAAGCCATTGTCAGCGATCCCTCCTCTTCACTGAAGCCAGTCACTGGAGAGACTGTGCGACTGGACTGCAGCACCCTCAGAATAGGCAGGTATTGGCATCTTTCCTTTACAGGGCAGTTAGAATAGGCTTACAATGAGGATGTAGGTTTCAGTATAGTTCAGGATTTGACTGAACTTCTACTTTAACCGCTTCCCGACCGCCGCATGTAGATATACGTCGGCAGAATGGCACGTACAGGCACATTGGCGTACCTGTACGTCCCTGCCTTTCCGCGGGTCGGGGGTTCGATCGGGACCCCCCCGCTACATGCGGCAGTCGGATTCCCTCGGGGAGCGATCCGGGACAACGGCGCGGCTATTCGTTTATAGCCGCTCCGTCGCGATCGCTCCCCGGAGCTGAAGAACGGGGAGAGCCATGTGTAAACACGGCTTCCCCGTGCTTCACTGTGGCGGCGTATCGATCGAGTGATCCCTTTTATAGGGAGACTCGATCGATGACGTCAGTCCTACAGCCACACCCCCCTACAGTTGTAAACACACACTAGGTGAACACTAAATCCTATAGCGCCACCTGTGGTTAACTCCCAAACTGCAACTGTCATTTTCACAATAAAAAATGCAATTTAAATGCATTTTTTGCTGTGAAAATGACAATTGTCCCAAAAATGTGTCAAAATTGTCCGAAGTGTCTGCCATAATGTCGCACTCACGAAAAAAAAAAAAACGCTGATCGCCGCAATTAGTAGTAAAAAAAAATAAATAATAAAAATGCAATAAAACTATCCCCTATTTTGTAAACGCTATAAATTTTGCACAAACCAACCGATAAACGATTATTGCGACTTTTTTTACCAAAAATAGGTAGAAGAATACGTATCGGCCTAAACTGAGGAAAACATTTTTTTTTATATATGTTTTTGGGGGATATTTATTATAGCAAAAAGTAAAAAATATTGCATTTTTTTCAAAATTGTCACTCTATTTTTGTTTATAGCGCAAAAAATAAAAACCGCAGAGGTGATCAAATACCACCAAAAGAAAGCTCTATTTGTGGGGGAAAAAGGACGCCAATTTTGTTTGGGAGCCACGTCGCACGACCGTGCAATTGTCTGTTAAAGCGACGCAGTGCCGAATTGTAAAAACCCCTTGGGTCATTTAGCAGCATATTGGTCCGGTCCTTAAGTGGTTAAAGTGATTGTAAAGCCACGAATGCATTAAGGTAAAAAATATTTAGGTGTCAGCATCCCCCACCCTTTTACTTACCTGAGCCTTCATTTGATCCAGTGCTCTGCACGTCTGCAGCTCTTCTCTCCCCTCACTTCCGGGGTCTCGCTGGCTTTGCTGGGGCATCAGGAGCCATTGGCTTTCAGTGCTGTCAATCAAAGCCAGTGATGAGGGAGTGGAGGGGCATGGCCAAGTCCCATTGTCTGTGTCAATGGACACAGCAGCAGGGCTTGGGTGTGGGCACGCACAAGTGCCCCTATGGGAAGGGGCTTCCCATGGGGGCATTGGGCAGAGGGGAGGGTCCAGGAGTGCCAAAGCGGGGACTTGAAAAGAGGAGGTTAGTGGCCACGGAGCAGGTAAGTATAGACATGTTTGTTATTTATTTTTCAATCACTTTAATATGTTATAGGGAACATCTAGAGTTGTTATTTGTACATAAGCAGTACCCTGAAAAAAATTGCTTATGTACTTATTTCCTCATGAGAAATAGCTGGGCACTTCCTGATGTGAGTGTGCCTAGGCACTCGTGTAACTACAGCCTCATAGCTGTATATTGGGGCGATATACTGCTGTCCCTGGATTGGATTTGAACAGGGGCTGGGGCAAATTCTAAGACAGTCAGTGCAGAATAAAAATATAAAAAAGTCAGAATTACACCCCCCCCCCCGCTCTGCGGCTCCTACTAGCTTAGGGGGGTGTACCTCCAAAAGCTGCAAGAAGTAAATCGCTCAGCATTCATTGACTGCGGTTCAAATTTTTCTAGGAACAAAAACGCTAACCAGTCATTCTGCAGCTGACATGAATCACCTTGTGGCATTGTTTAAGGTGATCCTGGAGGGGAATAAAAACTTCTGTCTCAATTTAAAATAGGACACATTGAGGGTTGATTTACTAAAAGCAAATAGGCTGTGCCCTTTGCAAAGTGCGGTTGCTCCAGAGCTTAGTAAATATGCATAAGCTCTGCTGACTTCCATCATCCAATCACATGCAAGCAAAAATGCTGTTTTTTTTTTTCTTGCACGTGATTGGGTTCTCTTTGCAACATGAAGCCTTACCTCATTTACTAAGCTCTGGAGCAACTGCACTTGCAGAGGACAACTGCACTTTGCAAAGTCTTTTTTCCTTTAGTAAATGAACCCCATTGCATCAAAAGAAACGCCAACAGCACAAAGCAGGCCATGTGCAGCTCAGAACTGTCATCTACATGATGATGGGCCGCTCACATAAATGTCATCAGAAAGACAGCCTCCTGATGATGCATGGCTGCGCATGCATGGGAGATTTCCATGAAGGTTCCTGAGATGTTTCACCCCAGGAGGCAACAAGCAGGTTAGGGACATTGGGCCAGATTCACAGAGCAGATACGACGGCGTATCTCCTGATACGCCGTCGTATCTCTGTTTCTATCTATGGAACTGATTCATAGAACCAGTTACGCATAGATAGCCATAAGATCCGACAGGTGTAATTGTTTTACACTGTCGGATCTTAAGATGCAATACCGCGGCCGCCGCTGGGGGGAGTTTGCGTCGTAAACCAGCGTCGGGTATGCAAATTAGGAGTTACAGCGATCCCCGACGGATTTTCGCGTTCGCTACGTCGCTGCTAGTCTAGTTTCCCGTCGCAAAGTTAGTCGTTATTTTACCTGCCATAAATTTACGCAGCAATCGTATTGCTGTATAAAGTATGGCCGTCGTTCCCGCGTCGAAATTTAAAAATGAACGTCGTTTGCGTAAGCCGTCCGGGAATACGGAATTACGCTACGCGCGTCGCCGTTCGAAAAAATGACGTCACGGCGCGCAAAGCACGGCGGGAGTTAGGAAACGGAGCATGCGCGGTAGGTCCGGCGCGGGAGCGCGCCTAATTTAAATGGCACACGCCCATTTGAATTGGCCCGGCGTAGTTTTCATCGCAAGTGCTCTGTGAATCAGGCACTTGCGATGAAAACTTGCGGCGGTGTAACGTATTTACGTGAATCTGGCCCATAATCCCCACCCGAATGAGGAAACTGTGGGCTAGGTTATCCAAAAAAGGTATTTCATTTTTTTTTTTTAAATGCTTAAAGTGGAGCTCCAGCCCCCCCCCCCTTTTTTTTTTAAATAAAAAGTCAGCACCTACAAACACTGTAGCTGCTGACTTTTAATATTTTAATATTGGGACACTTACCTGTCCAGGGGTCCTGTGATGTCGGCACCCCAGATGATTTTTCAGGCGGATCTCGGGCGCTGCCATTCATTGTAAGGGAAACCAGCAGTTAAGCCTCGTGGCTTCACAGCCAGTTCCCTACTGCGCATGCGCCGAGCACTTTGCGCTTTCTGAATGGCCCGGCAGTGGGGGGAAGAGGAGGGGGGCCGAACTCCCTTTGGCGAGGTCCGCAGCAAGGTCTCCCGGGAGTGGGGACGGGTACCTGTCAAAAACAGATACCCGCTCCGCCCTCCCCCCAAAAGGTGCCGAATGTGGCACTGGAGGGGAGGAAGCATACAAGCGGAGCTTCCACTTTTGGGTGGAGCTCCACTTTAAGTGTCACTGGCCCAGATTCAGAAAGGACTTACGACGGCGCAGCGCCATGTACGCCATCGTAAGTCCTAATCCGAGCCATCGTATCTATGCGACTGATTCATAGAATCAGTTACGCATAGATATCCATTAGATCCGACAGGCATAAGTCTCTTACGCCATCGGATCTTAGCTGCATTTTTTTTTTGACCGCTAGGTGGCGCTTCTGTCGAATTCCGCGTTGAGTATGCAAATTAGCTAGATACGCGAATTCCCAAACGTACGCGCGGCCGACGCAGTACAGATACGACGTTTACGTTAGGCTTTTCCTGGCGTAAAGTTGCCCCTGCTATATGAGGCGCAGCCAATGTTAAGTATGGTCGTCGTTCCCGCGCCGAAATTTTAAATTTTGACATCGTTTGCGTAAGTTGTCCGTAAATGGGGCTGGATGTCATTTACGTTCACGTCAAAACCAATGACGTCCTTGCGGCGTACTTTGGAGCAATGCACACTGTGAAATTCCACGGACGGCGCATGCGCTGTTCCGCAAAAACGTCAATCACGTCGGGTCACAGTTGTTTTACATAAAATACGCCCCCCTGATCCAAATTTAAATTAGGCGGCCTTACGCCGGCCGATTTACGCTACGCCGCCGCAACTTACGAAGCAAGTGCTTTGCGAATACAGCACTTGCCCGTGTAAGTTGCGGAGGCGTAACGTAAATCAGATACGTTACGCCCGCACAATTTTACGCGGCTGTACATGAATCTGCCCCTAAGTTTCCAGATAATAAAACTTGGGGAAATAAAGATCTAATCTATAGCTGGGTACACGCAATTTTTCTTTTTTTCAGAAAAACGAACAGATTCCTATATCCACACAAGCCATGTGTGTGCAGGAATCCCCCCTCCCCCTTTTCTTTCTTGAGCCCGATCCGACCCAACACTCACTAAAGAGGAGGATCGGGGCTGCTCTGTGCAAAACCATTGCACAGAGCATGTACGTTTAACATGTTTGTTACTTTAATAAAAAAAAAAGGTTTAAGGTCACTAAGTTGCAGAACACAGACAGGTAGAGTGCCTGTCGCTGTAACAGAGCAGAATGTTAGCCCAACCCCCCCCCATTTACACTTGCTTCCACTTCAACAAGGCTTAGGCCAGGCTTTAGTAAAGCTCTCTGAATGCTAGTCAAAGCTTCTGTCACTAAATTAAATGGTTAGCTTACAGTCCTGTTTACATCTTGCAAATCGCTTTGCTTCGGCTTCACTTCAAAAATTATACCCCCATGTAGCTTCAGTGGTGCTTCAAAGCGTCTTCAAAGCCTCCATAGAAGTCTTTGGCAAAGCTCGCTCGAAGCCTCACAGAAGCACCACCAAAGCTTCATCAAAACCCCACAAAGCACCAAGCAAAAAGAAGGTGTAAACAGGACTGTAAGCTAACCATTTTATTTAGTGGCAGGAGCTTTGATTGGCGTTCAGAGAGCTTTAACAAAGCCTGTCCGAAGCCTTGTTTTGAAGCAAGTGTAAACTAGCCCATACAGGTGACAGGCTTCTAGTGGCAGACAGTGGGTGGAGCCTGATGGGGAAGTTGAGACACTAAGGCCCCTATCACACAGAGCCACCCATAGCGTCGGCGGTAAAAGGCCGCTATTTTTACCGCTGACACTATGGGCGGATTTGTGGCGCATTTCGGCTGCTAGCGTGGCGCTTTTAACCCCCGCTGGTGGCTGAGAAAGGGTTAAAACCGCCCGCAATGCGCTGCTGAAGCTGTTGATTTCAATGGGCAGAAGCGGTGGAGGAGCGGTAAACACACTGCTCCTTCACCGCTCCAAAGATGCGGCTAGCGGGACTTTTGTTACCGTCCTGCTAGTGCAACGCTCCAGTGTGAAAGCCCTCTGGCTTTCACACTGGAGTGAATGTAACAGCTGTTTAAGGCGGTTTGCAGGCGCTATTTTTAACGCTATAGCGCTTGCAAAACGCTCCAGTGTGAAAGGGGTCTAATACTAGTTCCTCATCAGGCCCACTCTCTTCTTGTGATTGACAGTAGGCAGATTCCATAGCCAATAGCAGGCTGTCTATTGGCTATGGATCCGCCCACTGATTGCTAATAAAACAGTACTGTAGACACTCTATATGGTTAACCCCTTCATTTCGCCCTTTAAGTGGGCTTTAATGCCAGGAGAAAGTGCGGCTTCTTTATAATGCGACAACTGCGATTGGCTCTCACAAGGTCAGAAGCACGTCCAGCGTGTTCCCAATCAGAAGCCATGTCTGATAGGTGTCAGGCACATTTCGATCAGTGTGCTGGGAGTGTACTTACCGAACCTCAGACGTCCGTGGACGCATATGTGAAGCGACTGGGCATACATGCGGCACTCAGTCAGCAAAAGGTTAATTACACAAGCAACACAATCATCAATTTACTCCAACACATACAGTCTTATTCCCCTCCACTTTCCTGATCCCTGATCTCGTAATATTTCATTATGAATTTGTCGCATCCATAGTGCAATGCATTGAAAATGACGCATAAACAGATCTACATGAATTTGTCGCAACTATAGTGCTATGCGTGGAAAATGTCACATAAACAGATCTACGTGAATTTGACGCAACCATAGTGCTATGCCCAAAAAATGTCACATAAACAGATCTACATGAATTTGTCGCAACCATAGTGCTATGCATGGAAAATGTCACAATCAGATCTACATGAATTTGTCGCAACCATAGTGCTATGCGTGGAAAATGTTGCATAAACAGATCTACATGAATTTGTCGCAACCATAGTGCCGTGCATGGAAAATGTCACATAAACAGATCTAAGTGAATTTGTTTCAGCCATACAGATCTATATAATTTGGCGCAACCATAGTGACGTGCATGGAAAACGCATGAACAGATCGACGTGAATTTGTCACAACTATAGTGCTATGCCCAGAAAATGTTGCATAATCAGATCTACGTGAATTTGTCGCAACCATAGTGCTATGCATGGAAAATGTCGCTTAAACAGATCTAAGTGAATTTGTTGCAGCCATACAGATCTATATAATTTGGCGCAACCATAGTGACGTTCATGGAAAACGCTTAAACAGATCTAAGTGAATTTGACGCAACCATAGTGCTATGCCCAGAAAATGTCGCTTAAACAGGTCTACGTGAATTAGTCGCAACCATAGTGCCGTGCGTGGAAAATGTTGCATAATCAGATCTACGTGAATTTGTCGCAACCATAGTGCCGTGCGTGGAAAATGTCGCATGAATTTGTCGCATGTGCCGGTGCTCACAATGAATATCTCGCAGAGGTAGATTGCAAGCTCTGCGACTCTACATGTACACCCCGGATTTGTGTGGTATACGCTGTATTAGATCGCCCTCGCTGTCTATGGAATAAGCGTGTTTATTTATACCCGGCTGATGGAACATGGCAGTGATGGCACACTTGAAGGATCCTGAATGATAGAGCATGCCTGGCATCCTGTGTATAGGAATCCCTCCCTCTCTCTCTCTATATATGTATACAGTATATAGACAGAGATGGTAGCTGTCATTGGAGGGTAAGCTACAAGTGTGACCTGCTGACCCCAATAGTCCCAGTGAGTGATCGCCCCAGATATGGGGATTCGTGCCCACAGGTCCCACGGTGGCAGATGATGGGGGTGACAGGCTGGCATGGCATGCCCCTCCCCCTGACCGTGATGAATGTATTGTCCCCTCCGGTAGTCGGACTCACCATGGTCTCCCTCTCCACCAGGGACCCCGCCATCTTGTAGATCAGAGCGGAGGACAGGCGATCGGTAGACGGAGGAGCTCCGGGATGTGAGCTGGCAGATCGGGGGGAATCTCCTTCCAGCACCGGGGAGGAGGAGGCGGTGATTGCGGAGGAGGAGCCGGGGACAGATCTGTGATGCTGGCAGGCTGTCCTCACCTCTATTCATAACACCGGGGACTGCACCTACCTCACCCGGGACAGGGTGGCCCTGATCACCTTCTATCACAACACCCTGACTCAGCCTGGGCGTCTGACTGCTCCGAGAAAACACATGACATCATCAGCACCCATTACCTGCTGTTACCTGGAGACCCTCCATGCTGGGAGTGCAAGCTCCTTGGACAAGGTCCCCTTCTCCTGTATATGTATGAGTGTCATCTCCATCCCTCTAATACCATTCCATGAAACCCTAAGATTCCTCTACAGGGGCCCCTGAACACCATTCCATAGAACCCTAAGATTCCTCTACAGGGGCCCCTGAACACCATTCCATGGAACCCTAAGATTCCTCTACAGGGGCCCCTGAACACCATTCCATGGAACCCTAAGATTCCTCTACAGGGGCCCCTGAACACCATTCCATGGAACCCTAAGATTCATCTACAGGGGCCCCTGAACACCATTCCATGGAACCCTAAGATTCCTATACAGGGGCCCCTGAACACCATTCCATGGAACCCTAAGATTCCTCTACAGGGGCCCCTGAACACCATTCCATGGAACCCTAAGATTCCTCTACAGGGGCCCCTGAACACCATTCCATGAAACCCTAATATTCCTCTACAGGGGCCCCTGAACACCATTCCATGGAACCCTAATATTCCTCTACAGGGGCCCCTGAACACCATTCCATGAAACCCTAAGATTCCTCTACAGGGGCCCCTGAACACCATTCCATGGAACCCTAATATTCCTCTACAGGGGCCCCTGAACACCATTCCATGGAACCCTAAGATTCCTCTACAGGGGCCCCTGAACACCATTCCATGGAACCCTAAGATTCCTATACAGGGGCCCCTGAACACCATTCCATTGAACCCTACGATTCCTCTACAGGGGCCCCTGAACACCATTCCATGGAACCCTAAGATTCCTCTACAGGGGCCCCTGAACACCATTCCATGAAACCCTAATATTCCTCTACAGGGGCCCCTGAACACCATTCCATGGAACCCTAAGATTCCTCTACAGGGACCCCTGAACACCATTCCATGGAACCCTAAGATTCCTCTACAGGGACCCCTGAACACCATTCCATGGAACCCTAAGATTCCTCTACAGGGGCCCCTGAACACCATTCCATGAAACCCTAATATTCCTCTACAGGGGCCCCTGAACACCATTCCATGGAACCCTAAGATTCCTATACAGGGGCCCCTGAACACCATTCCATGGAACCCTACGATTCCTCTACAGGGGCCCCTGAACACCATTCCATGAAACCCTATTATTGAGGGACCTTCGACTGTAAGCTCCTTGATGGTCCATTTACACCAGGTGCAGTGGGATTGCGTTGGGCGGCTACTCCAGCACAGTCCGACTGCACCTCCACCGTGTGACATTGCAAAATGCCTTGTCTACAGTGTGGCCAGTTCACATCACTGCATTGTGTGCAGTATTTCTTTCCATCGCAACACAGGTCACCACACACTGGCTAATAGAACTCTATGACATGTCACAGTGTGACATTTCAATAAAGTTTGATAAAAAAAAAAAGTATCAACACTGTGTTGGTCCAGCCGGATCGGACCACACCACACACCAGCCACTGCATTGCAATGTAGGGCTGGTGTGAACAGACCCTGAGGGTAGGGACTGATGTGAATGTATGGTATGTAAATTGTTGTTTATATTGATGGTGCTATACCAATACCTGTAATGTCTTTGTTCAATGCTGTAATGTAACCTAATTTACACCATCTGTCCTTTTG
Organism: Rana temporaria; assembly: GCF_905171775.1. Lineage (NCBI taxonomy): Eukaryota > Metazoa > Chordata > Amphibia > Anura > Ranidae > Rana > Rana temporaria. The sequence continues at coordinate 404,045,770 of NC_053492.1, read as the reverse complement.
GCTCATATGCATAGCTTATGACTTTAGCCGAGAATGAGGATACAGCCTGATCAATTAGACATGTGCACTCTGAAATATTTCATTTAGTTTTCGTCCAAAAAATAAATGTATTTAGTTACTCCCGAAATTCGTTTTTATTTATTTTGTTTTTCGTTAAAAAAATGCATTCGTCCGAAAATCCAGATTAAGGTCGAATCTGTCATTGAAGGCTTATGGTGTCTGTCGAATGTTCTAAAAAAAAAAAAAAAGAAGATTCCATAGAATCTTAAAAAAAAAAAAATTGGACTCTTCATGTCTCTCTATGTCGAATCTTTTCTCTCTATGTCGAATCTGTCATTGAAGGCTTTTGGTGTCTGTCGAATGTTCAAAGAAAAAAAAAAAAAAGATTCGATAGAATCTTAAAAAAAAAAAAAAAAAATTCGACTCTTCATCTCTCTATGTCGAATCTTTTCTCTTTATGTAGAACAATATTGGACTAATAGTTAAGGTTAGGCACATTCGACCACAACGAAAACGGAAATAAAGCATTTTTTATGTTGGATCTTTCGGTTTTCGTTTTCTGTGCTTTCGTTATTGTTTGTTAAAACAATAACGAAAATACCTGAAATTCGGACTAAAATGCATTCGGACGAAAACGAATGCACATGTCTATGATCAATAAGCTGCAAGCGTTTCAAAAAAAAACAGGTTACAGGCTTCCTATTTTTTATATGGAAGTACAATAAAAGAACACTGGTATACTCAGAACTCATTACTCACACTCCTTGACATAGTTTAAAACATAATGTACTGATGATCTCTTTAACCACTTCCCGACCGCCGCATGTATATGTACGTACACAGAATGGCACGTACAGGCAAATGGGCGTACATGTACGTCCTTGCCTTTCCGCGGGTCCCCCCCCCCCCCGCTACATGCGGCGGTCGGGTTCCCTCGGGGAGTGAAACCCGGGACGACGGTGCGGCTATTTGTTTATAGCCGCTCCGTTGCGATCGCTCCCCGGAGCTGAAGAACGGGGAGAGCCGTATGTAAACACGGCTTCCCCGTGCTTCACTGTGGCGGCGTATCGATCGAGTGATCCCTTATATAAGGGAGATTCGATCGATGACGTCAGTCCTACAGCCACACCCCCCTACAGTTGTAAACACACACTAGGTGAACCCTAACTCCTACAGCGCCCCCTGTGGTTAACTCCCAAACTGCAACTGTCATTTTCACAATAAAGAATGCAATTTAAATGCATTTTTTGCTGTGAAAATGACAATGGTCCCAAAAATGTGTCAAAATTGTCTGAAGTGTCCGCCATAATGTCGCAGTCACGAAAAAAATCGCTGATCGCCGCCATTAGTAGTAAAAAAATTTTTTTTTATAAAAATGCAATAAAACTATCCCCTATTTTGTAAATGCTATAAATTGTGCGCAAACCAACCGATAAACGCTTATTGCAATTTTTTTTTACCAAAAATAGGTAGAAGAATACGTATCGGCCTAAACTGAGGAAAACATGTTTTTTTTAGATATTTTTGGGGGATATTTATTATAGCAAAAAGTAAAAAATATTGCATTTTTTTTAAAAGTGTCGCTCTATTTTTGTTTATAGCGCAAAAAATAAAAACCGCAGAGGTGAACAAATACCACCAGAAGAAAGCTCTATTTGTGGGGAAAAAAGGACGCCAATTTTGTTTGGGAGCCAAGTCGCACGACCGCGCAATTGTCAGTTAAATCGACGCAGTGCCGAAACGCAAAAACTGTCCGGGTCCTTTAGCTGCATAAAGGTCCGGGTCTTAAGTGGTTAAGGAACAATTGGATGCAGTTTATAAAATAAGATGTAACATAGGATGTAATGTTAAATAAATGAATAGTATTGCAGTTTACTGGTCCTTAGATGTGGTGGCTACATTTGTTTTCTTTTTTGCCCTGTTGCCGGCAGCCTGCCAACTGTATGAGAGGCTGAAAGCTGCTGGACAGTGCACTTGGTGGTACTTTACGTTTCGGGCAGTATGCGACCAGGAATGAATACCTGGAACCCAAGCAGTTTGAGTTCCATGAATTTTCCTCCTACCGTGCATACTACCCTCTCGGTGCACTCCTTGGACCCATCCAGCTGCAGCAACTTTCAGATTCTCATAGAGTTCGACATTCTGCTGGCAGTGGGCTGGATGGTTGCACCTAAATGCCAACACCTCTGCCTGCACCAAAATGCCAGAGACTCGTGCACCCAGGCTAAATGCCCAGGGTGCACAGGGTTATACCAGTATTTCAGGTAATGTTTTCAGGGTTTTCATTATTTTACACAAGTGATTTGATCAGTTTCACTGCCTTAGTAAAATCCACACAGCCGTTTCATCTGTGGGAAATCCTGAAAACATGATCCGTTGGTGCACCTTGACTCCTTGAGGACTGGAATTAAGAAACAATGGTCTATACAGTACGTGGGTACCATTGTGGCATTAGCCAATAAAGTAAACCTCCAGCCAAAACAGTTTCCTTATGTTTAAAGCCTAGTTTTATTTTTTTTTGTTTAACCCAGCGGGCCGAATGAAAAAAACTGACATCTCAGGAGGAGCTGCTGTACTAACAATCCGGTCATGTATTGCATATTATATTCGGGCCATTGCTGTCTATACATTCTATTGCGCCCCGCGGCAAATTGATGCGCTGGCGGACACAATGTCACCCAACCTGTACTGGTGAACAAACCCTCAGGTGAGAATATTCTATTTACAACAAGACAAACATAAAAGAAATGGTTTGGGTCTATACAAATTAGGCGCATTTTATGTATCTTGAAGCATGTACTTGTCAAAGTCTATTTTATGTTGATGATATTCTCACTACTGATCTCTATTGAGACATTTTGTTATAAATCATGCTTGCTGATATTGGTGGGCTGAATGGGGTCTTCACAATCCATGTTAAATGTATCTAAAATTGAATTACACCAAACAGAGGGGTAATTATATAAAAAAAAAAATACAAAACTGTTTGTCTTTTCAAAACTGCATTTGTTCTGTGTGAATGGGGCAAATTTGAATGTAATACCACATTATGACCACTAGAAGGTGCTCAGCTCCATCTAGTGGCCATAATGCAGTATTTTCCCCAGTCACCTTTTTTTTTTTTTTTTTATTTTTTATGAATAACATTTGATTTGCAAAGAATAAAGCGTGAGAGCCATTTGATTCTGTCCCTTGCACAGAATTAACCTACATGCAGTTTCGATAGATGAACAGCTATGCTTTTTATTTTTTTTATTTTAACCTTTTGTGTATCAAGTATGAACATTAATGACAGCTATAACTGGCTAAATGGCCAACTATATATATATATATATATATATATATATATATATATATATATATATATATATATACACATGGCCGATCCGCCCCATATGCAAGCCGCTTAGGGCCCCGCAAAGCTGCAAAGGGTCCCCCAAATTACTAGAGGCCCCGCCTGGTAAGAAGTCATTTTCGCCCCCTCACCCCGCTTCTCAACTCGCTGGCTGCATGGGAGAAGAGGCAAGAAGTCAGCACCCCTTGCTTCTCAATTTAATGTAAGATGTAATTTCCGACAGCAGAACACCCCCTCCCCCCACTTCTCAACTTTCTTTAATGTGACATGTCACTGTCGTCAGCGCCTCCCGCTTCTCATTTTTAATTTTGCTTAGGGCCCCAGGGAGGGCAGGATCGGCAATGTGTATGTATATATAAATACACAGTGAAACCTTGGTTAACGAGCGTTTTGAAAGAAGAGCACGTTTTTTTTTAAATCCGGACTCGGGTAGTGAGTGTTGTCTCGCAAAATGAGCAGGATTCAAGCCAATGGGACGTGCAGTACAGCATTTGGCCAGAGGTGCGGGAGCGCCGGTGACACTTGAACGGTTAGGAGCCGTTCGGAAATAGTCGTAATCAATCTGAAATACTCAGTTCGAGTGTTTCCAAGCCTTTCCGAGGGTTTTTCAAGTTCAGCCGAGCTGTTCCCGAGTATTTCCGAGGCTCACGGGCACCCCCCACCTCTGGCCACATGCGGTATTGCATGCAATAGAAGTCAATGTGGAACAAGTTACCATAGTTTCCATTGACTTCTATGGGGAAACTCGCTTTCATATGCGAGTGCTTTGGAATTCAAGCATTCTCCTGGAACGGATTATTTTCGTAATCCAAGGCTCCACTGTATATATATATTGGTTAAATGGCCAACTATGAATATATATATATAATATACACACATACAGTGCACCTCAATATCATTGGGCCACTCTGGGGAGATCTCAAACTTGAAGTTCATGCAAGACAGCCCAATAATTTACAGGAACTGGAGGCTTTTTACCAAGAGGAATGGGCAGCTTTACCATCTGAGAAGATAAAGAGCCTCATCCACAAATACCACAAAATACTTCAAGCTGTCATTGATGTTAACCTGCCTGGCGGTAATCCCGAGCGTGACTCGGGTGGGTTTTTCAGGCTGCGATCGGTATCCCCGAGTCACGCTCGGGGTAGCTATGCAGAGCCTGCAGCGCGCGCTGGCTTACCTTGTCCTGGATCCAGCGATGCCACCGCGCTGTGTGAGCGAGCGGGACCTCGCTCGATTCACACAGCGTCCTCCTGTGCCGCCGATCTCCGTTCCCTGCGACGTTACGACGCACGGGGACGGAGAACGGCGCCAAATTCAAAAAGGTAAACAAACACCTTACATGCAGTATACTGTAATCTTATAGATTACAGTACTGTATGTAAAAAATACACACACCCCTTGTCCCTAGTGGTCTGTCCAGTGCCCTGCATGTTCTTTTATATAATAAAGACTTTTCTTTCTGCCTGCAAACTGTAGATTGTCCATAGCAACCAAAAGTGTCCCTTTATGTCAAAAATGGTTTTAGAGCAGCTAGAAAACAGCGATAATAAATTATAATCACTTGCAGAATTGTGCGATAGCGATTTGTGGGGAAATTCGTCATAAAAAAAAAAAAATAATGACAGTGACAATTCTGCAACTGAGAAAATTTCAGTGATTTTGATTTGATTACATTATTGAATAATTTTTATTAGAATTATATTAATATTTGTTATAATTATTTATAATTATTTATTATATTATAATTTATAATTTTGTTTTTAAAAAAAATGTCATACCCAGGATGCCTATTAGATTCTTGTTTGGTCAGATTTAAGTGAGTTATTCCTAAAAATTACAGACCTACAGTATTAAATGCCAAATTTCCTTGCAAATAATTGTACCGCTTTTGGTACGTAATTCCAGACAGAATCATACCGCCAGGGAGGTTAAAGGGGGCATTACATGGTATTAAGAACTGGGGTATGTAAACTTTTTTTGATCAGGGTCATTTGGGTAGTTTGTGTTGTCACTTTGATCTAAAAAGAGTAAACACCGTTGATTGATAAGAAATGGCTTCAGCCAAACACTAACCATGAGGGAAAGAAAAGTTTTTGTGTTATTCATATTCTCTGAAAAATGGCCAAGAAATCATAAATTCTGCCAGGGTATGTAAACTTTTGGGCACCGCTGTATATGGGGCGAGCTTTGTTGTTTATGTCTGTTCCTTGATGTCTGTTTTTTTCTTGTGTCTGACAGCCGTGTCACATTCCACTATACTATAATGTACATAATAAACTTGTCCTGCTGGCTTTTTTTTTTTTTACAGGGATGCTGACATCATGGTATCATCCAGCAAACCCTTCACATACATTCCCACCCTGCTGTTAATTAACTGAAAGGTCTGTTTAATGACGTGTTTAGCATAGCCCCTGTAGGCAGGGATGGTTAGCTGTGCCGCCTAGTTTCTAGCAAAGCCAGGTTGACTCCCTCAGCAACACACGGGTTAAGGCTGGGCCTCGCTGACAGCCCTATAGGGAGTATGGCATAAGGTGCCATGTATTCTCTCCTCTTGGCTTTGCTGGTCTTGAAGGAGGAAACCCTATGGTGTGACTAGGACATGTACAGTGTTTTTTTTTTTTTTTTTGGGGTATTTATAAATTATATCATTATCTATCAATAATGGCCCAGATTCAAGAAGCAATTGCGCCTGTGTAACCATAAGTTACATGGCGCAATTGCTTACTTGCTCCTGTGTAAAGAGTGCTCCTGATTCAGGAACCTCGTTACACCGACTGCAGGCTAAAATCTGCGCGGCATAAGGCTCTTATGCCACGCAGATTTTAGGCTGCATTCTTGCGTGGGCCGCTAGGGGGCGCTCCCATTGTGATCAGCGTGTAGTATGCAAATTGCATACTACCACTGATTCACAAACTTGTGCGGGCCCTGCGCAAGCCAGGTACGGAGTTTCCGTACGGCAACTTTAGCATTGGCTGCCCCTACTATTAGAAGGGGCAGCCTTGCGCTAAAGTATAGCTGCCGTTCCCGCGCCGTGAAATTTGAATTTCACGGCATTTGCGTAAGTGATTTGTGAATGGCGCTGGACGCCATTCACGTTCACTTTGAAGCAAATGACGTCCTTGCGACGTCATTTGCCGCAATGCACGTCGGGAAAGTTTCCCGACGGAGCATGCGCTCGGCGCGGGAGCGCGCCTAATTTAAATGATTCCCGCCCCCGGCGGGATCATTTAAATTGCGCGCGCTTACGCCGGGCAATTTTGCCGGCGCGCCCTCGCAAGTTACTACTGCTCCGTGAATCGAGGGCAGCGGCGCAAATTTGCGGGGGCGCAGGGCAAAATCGTTGCCCTGTGCCTCCGTAAGTTTAGCGCAAAACTATGCTGAATCTGGGCCATTGTTTCCAGCAAAGTATAAACAGTATTAAACCCATAAAACAAATATTATATTGCAGCTTGCCAATTCTTAGATGTAATGGCTGCATTTGTTTTCTTTTTTTTATGCTTGCTTTCCTTTATTTTCATATATGCCTAGTAATCCAGCTAGTAAATCTTTTATTGTTCAACAGAACAAGCTGTGCTGCAGATGTAGCAATTACAGGGTTGAGATAAACCGTTTACCACTGACAAGATCAGCTTTTATTTACAAAACTGTTGCTGTAACTATTTATAATGTTAGCTGGAGTTTGGCTTCTGTTTGTGCATCTCAAGCCTCGTACACACGATCGGATTTTCCGTGGAATTTTGTGCGAAGGCAGTTGGCCGTGAACTTGTTCTGCATACAGACGGCAGAACTTTTTCAGCCAACATAACGAAACGACATGTTTTTTCTGCTCTTTAGCGCCACCCTTTGGGCAACTTCTGCTAATGATGTCTTATGGTTAGCATTGGTTTGGAGAATGCGTGTTTGTACTTTGGATTTTAGTACTTTGGCTGTAAGCGAGCTCCATGGGCCCTTAAGCCGTCAGCCTGTGCAGCAGAGCTTTGTCATATTAAATAAGTTACCCAATGTACCCCATGTGCACTTGCCGAATCCCTCTTTTTTGGTCGCAGCGGCACGCAGCATAGGACATTTGTACGGTTTCCATCTAGCCTCACCCAGAAGGGTGTAGGTGGGTGGACTGCAGCCACAAACCCTTGGAGGTGCAATGCAATCACAGTTTACATTCTTCAATAACACCATTAGTTTGTTCTCAATGCTCCTGAGGAAGCGGCTCTGATCCGCGAAACATGTAGAGCAACTTTTGAGCAACTCCAACAATTGTCAAGATCTTGACGGTGTCGACCCAGGCAATATCAACTTTAATCGTCACGCTCTTTGACAGTGTCAACAGCGATTTAAGCCTATACCTCTGGTTTCGTCACCTGGTCTTATATTCTGACATTTTGGGCCAGATTCACGTATAATTGCGCAAATCTGCGGCGGCGTAACGTATCACATTTACGTTACACCGCCACAACGACTCATTTGCATATTCTACGCCGTCCGCAATGGAAGCGCCACCTAGCGGCCAGCGTAAATATTGCAGCCTAAGATCCGACGGTGTAAGTCACATACACCTGTCGGATCTTAGGCATATCTATGCGTAACTGATTCTATGAATCAGTCGCATAGATACGACTGACGGACATCAGAGATACGACGGCATATCAGGAGATACGCCGTCGTATCTCCTATGTGAATCTGGCCCTTTGTTTTTATTTATACCCGTGTTTTATATGCTTCATTAGATGCAATTGGCATCTTTGATTTGTATTTATTTGTAAATTATTAAAAGTTATTTTTTCATATTTCTAAGTAGTGCCTATAAAGTCCATATTTTCTACTATACCTCTTTAAACATTTTCCAGGATGTGGCACTGTTTATATTAAGGGTGTTGATTGCCACCCAAGGGCCCAGCAATCAAAATCTGGCACACATTCATATTAGAGACTTATTAAGTGATTAATGAGGGGGGGCTGGCCCCCCCTCATTAATCACTTAATAAGTGTCTAATTATGTGAGATCTAACGTTAAAACCACTTGATCTTACCGGATCTAACGAATATCTATTAGCCTGAATGATTTTTGGCCCAAAAACTTGATAAGGGGGGGCCAGCCCCCCCCCCCATTAATCACTTAATAAGTCTCTAATTATGTGAGATCTAACGTTAAAACCACTTGATCTTACCGGATCTAACGAATATCTATTAGCCTGAATGATTTTTGGCCCAAAAACTTGATAAGGGGGGGCCAGCCCCCCCCCCATTAATCACTTAATAAGTCTCTAATTATGTGAGATCTAACGTTAAAACCACTTGATCTTACCGGATCTAACGAATATCTATTAGCCTGAATGATTTTTGGCCAGAAAATTTGATAAGGGGGGGCTGATGACGGGTTAGCTCCCCAGCAAATAACTGTTAATATTGCTTCTTCTGTGTGTGATCTAACGTAAACAATGATTGATCTAACCTGATCTAACAAAGATCTAACAAACTGCATAAAAAAAAGTCTAATTTTTATATGGGGGGGCTAACCCGGCAGAGGTTGCATTAATAGGTATTTATTTATTACATACAAGATTCGTATAACAGGAAGTAGAAAAAAAATAGCTATGTAAGGTGGAGTTGTCCTTTAAGGGCCACTATAATTTTAGTTAGCACTTTTAAAACACTTTGATCTTGTAAAGTCACATGACTCTGTCATTTTACTTGCTTGCAAGTTTTTATTTGGATGTGTAGATATATATGTTTTCTGTCGGCAGTCTGTAGTGACTGGCAGATTCAGTCGACATACTTTCTGAACAACTGCTGAGAAAAATACGGGATAAACTTCCCAGAGGCTGGACTGTTTTCAATCCCTCTGAGCAGATTAATAGATTTCAGTTTATAACTAGGAGCACTAAAGCAACATCACCAGGCAACACTGACGAGCAGGAATCATGGCCTGTGTTTATGACTGAAGTCCCCCCCTTCTCTCTCCTGAGTGAGTACACTAAGGTAAATCAGGGTTCTCAGAGCACCCCTTACATCAGAGTTTCCCCTTACATAAGAATCTTCTCCGTACATCAGAATGCTCAGTGTTCCCCCTAAATCAGGGTTCCCAGAGCATCCCTTATGTTAGGCCCCTTTCACACCATAACCCCAATCGTAATCTGCGATCCACCAATCAAAACCTTGTCCAGATACAAGTCCAAAGGAGATCGAAGGTTTGCAGTCCAGGGACCACGACTGTGAAACGCTCTACCAACCGCCATTCGTCTTCAGGTGGACCACTTAGCCTTCAGGAGAAAGATTAAAACCCACCTCTTCTGAGGTCAAAGGGTTTTACCCACAGAATGGTTACAGCGCCCAGAGGCGATTCAGTTTACATGTGTTGCGCTATATAAGTTCTTCACTCACTCACACCGGGGTGGGAGGTGCGATTGCGGTATAACGGCACTATACCGTTGGAATTGCGGCGGTATTCGACCGATAGCGGGGGTTAAAACCACACCGCTAGCGGCCGAAAAAGGGTTAATATTGCCCGCAATGCGCCTCTGCAGAGGCGCATTGTCGGCGGTATAGCCGCGGTTTCCCGTTGCTTTCAATGGGAAGGAGCGGTGGAGGAGCGGTAAACACACCGCTCCAAAGATAGTGCTAGCAGGCCTTTTGGAGCGGTCCTGCTAGTGCACCGCACCAGTGTGAAAGCCCTAGGGCATGGGTCTTCAAACTACGGCCCTCCAGTTGTTCAGGAACCACAATTCCCATCATGCCTAGTCATGTCTGTGAATGTCAGAGTTTTACAATGCCTCATGGGATGTGTAGTTCTGCAACAGCTGGAGGGCCGTAGTTTGAGGATCCCTGCCCTAGGGCTTTCACACTGGAGAAACAGCAGCCGCTGTTTAGGGTCGGTTTGCAGGCGCTATTTTTAGCGTGATGGCGCCTGCATACCGCCCCAGTGTGAAAGGGGCCTTAGAGCCCCCAAAGTGCTCCCTTACATCAGAGTCTGTAGAGTCCCCCCTTACAGTGTAAGGGAACTCTGCGAGTTCAGATGTAAAAGGAGAACTCTGTGGACTCTGATGTAAAGGGAGACTCGTGTTATTAACTTCAAGCCGAGGTCCCACGAAAAAAATAATTTTTTTTTAAGGCCAGCAGCTCCAAATACTGAGACTGAGAAATTGCTCGGCTCTCGGCTGCCCCATGCCGCCATTCTCGGTGAGGGAATCCGGAAGTGAAGTGTTGCGCCTTCACTGTCCAGTTCCCTACTGCGCATGTGCGAGCCGCGCATCGCGTACTAACCCGACCAGTGTGTTTCCCAGAAGACAGCGGGGGGTGACGTGAAGGGGCGTGACTCCCGCGGGAGTCTATTCCTGGAAGTGGGTGCAAATACCTGTATTATACAGGTATCTGCACCCCCCTCCCCCCTGAAAGGTGCCAAATGTGACACCGGAGGGGGGGAGGGTTCCAAAAAGCGGAGGTTCACTTTTTGCTCGGCTAAAGGGTGTTGTAGCTGAACATGGCCTTGTGTTCATATGCAGCACTGCTGGAGCGCTTGCGTTCTTTTAAAAAACACAGCAAAGAGCTGCATTTGACCTACTTTGCCTGCAATGAAAGCGCATATCAGTATGAGCTGCTGGGTCCCGAGACACGAAAAGCAGATCTAAAGCAGCCTCAGTACTGTTATCTGCACTCAGGGCAGCCATCACAAATTTTGGGGCCCCTTACACAGCTTTAGGCAGGGCCCCCCTGGAGCAAGTGTAATCTCTTCCCTCCTGACGTGAGATGATAAGCAGGGGGGGGCTGGGGATATCAGGCCCCTTACAGGTGTACTGCAAAAAAAAAAAGGGAGGGTGGCCGGCCGGGCCTGTAAGGGGCCCTGGGGACTATCGGGCCCCTTACAGGTGTAATGCAAGAAAAAAACAGGGGAGGGGGGGCCAGTCGGGCCCCTGGAGACCATCGGGCCCCTTACAGGTGTAATGCCTGTACCCCCCTAATGGTGGCCCTGTCTGCACTGCACTATTCAACTAAATGGGAATCTGCTCATCTGCTTTTCATGTTTCAAACACATGGTAAACACAGGAAAATAATGCTGTCTACTCAATCCCAAAGGTTGCTTTTTACGCCACTTCTTTACCTCCAAACTGCTCACTGGGCAATGAATCAGTGTTATCATCTCTGTCCAAGGAACAGGGAGGTGATCCAGGATTCAGTAAAAAATTTCAGTGTGTTCGTAATCGAAAAATTAGGTTGAAAGGGGTTCAACAAAGGCCTCATAAGAGCACCCGTTTTTAACCTCTTGCTGTCCATGTAACACATATGTGGAACAGCAAAAAAGATGGTCTTTAACGCTCACACATATGTCCAGAGACAAGCAAGGTTTCTGTGCTGAAAGCCTGTTTATAGAATGCTCTCAGCACAGTAACTGTCTGAACAAGGGTGCCCACGTGTCCCGCAATCGTCATGTCTTTCCTGGGTCCCGGCACCTTCATTTCGGGACAATACAATGTCCTGGAATGAAATAGAGGACACAGCCACCCCCTACTAACTAATAACTACATTTCCAGAACTGGTAGCAAGGGCCAGCGCTGCATGGCATCTTGCAATCAGTGACCATTTACTCTCAGACAGTGAGGGCGGAAGCGAGGCCTGCGCCTAGTGCAGCACTGCTGTCCCCACCCACCTTGGCACCTCCTCCTTCTCTGGCACCCAGCGGCAAGCAGCAGGAACTGGTGTGATCTTCACTCTCCACATAGTGACGCCAATCCTTTCCTTCTACGCATGCGGCTCATGCAGAGGGAGTGACAGCAGCACTGCATCTGGTAGCAGGCTATGAGTGGCAAGTGGCATTGCATCTGGTGGCAGGCTATGGGTGGCAAGCGGCACTGCATCTGGTGGCAGGCTATGGGTGGCAAGCGGCACATTCACCTGACAAATAACCCGCCGCCAAATTCCCCATCAACCCCCGAGACTACATTTCCCCCCACCCCCCCCTCATCTTTTTTGGGGAAGGTGAGGGGGGGTGTCCCTGAATGGCAGTTTGGAAATGTGGTCACCCTAGTCTGAACCATCATAGACAGTTCTTGGTCTCTAATAATGATGGGGTGCTGGCAAGACCACCTCCTAATCATGCAACCACGGTCACAGCCAATCACAATGGTCATCCAGCAGTCGTTCCTACCGTCAAGTTTAAAGGCTCCGTTACAGGGATGCCGCGGCTGGGTAGGAAGTAGTTAAAGAAGAACTCGCTTTAAACAATTTATTTTATTTTATTTATAAATTATTTATTTGGGTTTTTCAATGGTATAACAAAGTAGAAGCAGATCACACATATGAAACACACACATATAGAACACCACAAGGCTAATTCCCAAGAGAGGTACCTCAATTCAGAGCATGCATCAATTCTGATGTAGCGATTTCGTCAGTAACCCCGATCTAGGCTGAGACGAGACAACAAGTTGGGGTGCTCATGGCTCCAGCTGGGCCCTCTCCTGTAGAACACCGCTGGGAGTGCTGGAAAGGACAGTGATCATCCCAGCTCCAATGAGACAGCAGACAATAAAGGTCCTATGCAACGCAAATCACTGCAAGACCCTTTGGATATGTGAAATGACTGCTCCAGCCTGGGTTCCAGCCAAGCCACGCCCCCCAACCCAACGCATTTCACTCCACCCACAGAGATTATGGTGAACTGGACTAAGGCTATCATTTCACATATCCACAGGATCTTGCAGTGATGTGCAGTACATAGGACCTTTTTTGTCTCCTGATATAGGCTCACTACCATATATACAGCATGTATACGATGATAGGGCTATGGTGTTTCAGGAAAGGGTAAAGTAACGCAGTCCTCTCAGAGCTGGACTTGTAAGAAAAGAAATGGCTGCACATCCAGGAATTCCGATTGCCTTTTATTGTTCAAAGTGATAACACCAACATCAGAGCTGGACTTCCTTTCCTGGGAGATTGGCAATGGGTAACCAGACAGAGAAATGCCCAGGAGATAAAGAAAGAAGAAAATGTATAGAAGAGCATAGCAGAAAGAAAGATGAGTGATGAGAGGAAGGGGGTCAGGGGGAAAGCATATCTCTCACACTGAACTCCATGAGATACCTACAAGCTATGTTGATATATTGAATGTTTTGATTAAATACATGTGGAGAAGCCTGGAGCCTTCCTTATCCTACTGGTACATAAGTGATACTGTGCGTTGACTACACAATACATGCTGTGGAGATCTCCTTTTAGGTCACCCATTATCTTCAACATACGGTGATGGGCACCTGATAATAACGTAGGGTTGTCCCGATACCACTTTTTTAGGACCGAGTACAAGTACCGATACTTTTTTTCAAGTACTCGCCGATACCGAATACCGATACTTTTTTTTAAATGTGTCCCCAAATGCAGCCATGTCCCCCCACATATGCAGCCATGTCCCCCCACATATGCAGCCATGTCCCCTCACATATGCAGCCATGTCCCCCCACATATGCAGCCATGCCCCCCCACATATGCAGCCATGCCCCCCCACATATGCAGCCATGCCCCCCCACATATGCAGCAATGTCCCCCCACATATGCAGCCATGTCCCCCCACAAATGCAGCCATGTCCCCCCACAAATGTAGCCATGTCCCCCCACATATGCAGCCATGTCCCCCCACATATGCAGCCATGCCCCCCCACATATGCAGCAATGTCCCCCCACATATGCAGCAATGTCCCCCATATATGCAGCCATGTCCCCCCACATATGCAGCCATGTCCCCCCCACATATGCAGCCATGTCCCCCCTATATTTACATATACTCCTGAGGAAGATCATTCGAAATGCGTTGAGTCTATGTGTACAATGGATCCAAATATTTGTGTAAACCCCAAAACAGACATATTATAATACCAATGTTTGTTTTCCAGTTATGTGGTCTTTACTCAATGTATAAAAACATTTAAATAATTTTATATAAGCAGTGTTTTTCTTCTTATTATTATTATACACAAATTTGATAGCGCCAACAGTTTACACAGCGCTTTTACAATGTGTAGGGGGGACAGCACAATTACAGTACAGTTCAATACAAAAGGTTCAGGAGGGCCCCCCTATATGCAGCCATGTCCCCCATAAATCCAGCCATGTCCCCCCTATATGCAGCCATGTCCCCCCTATATGCAACCATGTCCCCCCTATATGCAGCCATGTCCCCCCTATATGCAGCCATGTCCCCCCTATATGCAGCCATGTCCCCCCATACCTAGATGCCGCCGCCGCCGCATGGGTTAAACAGCGTGCGGGGAACATCACAGCTTTCATTTGAATAGCTGTAGTATTCCCCGCTGCGCTGCGTATAGACACTCCCCCTTGCTCGGGATTGGACAGATGCAAGTATTCTATTTAGGTATCGGGGGTATTTGCAGGAGTACAAGTACTCCCGCAAATACTCGGTATCGGTCCCGATACCGATACTGGTATCGGTATCGGGACAACCCTAATGTTTACTACAATCCACCATGATATCTTGTGACATCTTTTAATGCTTGCCACCTATACTACCAGAACTGTCCCCCCCCCCCCCCCATGGGAAAAAGACACCTTACAGATTGTGGATTCCCGCCAATCAATGTATCCTTGTTTTTACTTAAGAGATTGTGGGTTTCATCATACTGATATTATTTACATATACTCCTAAGGAAGATCAATCGAAATGCGTTGAGTCTATGTGTACAATGGATCCAAATATTTGTGTAAACCCCAAAACAGACATATTATAATACCAATGTTTTTTTTTCCAGTTATGTGGTCTTTACTCAATGTATAAAAACATTTTAATAATTTTATATAAGCAGTGTTTTTCTTCTTCTTATTATTATACACAAATTTGATAGCGCCAACAGTTTACGCAGCGCTTTTAAAATGTGTAGGGGGGACAGCACAATTACAGTACAGTTCAATACAAAAGGTTCAGGAGGGCCCGGCTCGTAGAGCTTACATTCTAAAGGGAGGGGGTGGTGGTACAAAAGGTAATAGCTGGTAGAGAATGATTTGGTGGGGGGGGCTTGGGGACAGATGTTAGGTGGGCGTGGGATAGGCTTCCCTGAATAAATTCATTTTCAGGGATCTCCTAAAGGTGGACAGGGTCGGAGCTGATCGGACATACTGGGGCAGGGAGTTACAGAGGATGGGAGAGGCTCTGGAGAAGTCCTGAAGGTGAGCATGGGAGGAGGTAACAAGGGAGCTAGAGAGCAGGGGGTCCTGGGAGGAGGGGACGATTTGGGCAATATCTGCAGATATAGGTTGGTGATGTATATGGGGGCGATGTTGTGAATGGCCTTGTATGTTGGTGTTAGTATTTTGAATTTTACATGGTGGAGTAGAGGAAGGCAGTGAAGGGATTGCCAGAGATGAGCAGCAGTCACGGATCGGTTAGTGAGGTGTTTTAGTCTAGCAGCAGAATTCATAATAGACTGAAGGGGGATAGCCTGCTTAAAGCGGAGTTCCACCCAAAAATGGAACTTCCTGCTTAATCCACTCCTCGCCCCCTTACATGCGACATTTGGCATGTAATTTTTTTGGGGGGGAGTGGGGGCTTCAGGAGGAGTGGGACTTCCTGTCCCACTTCCTCCTTCCGCCGAGGGGCTGGTAAGGCGAATAGCTTAATCGCCTTACTGCAGCCCCTCCCTGTAGGCGATCGCCTGTCCAATCGAACGGCGCAGCGCCGCTCGCGCATGCGCAGTGACGCTCGCGCATGCGCAGTGACTCACGCGCATGCGCAGTGGGTGCCCTGCCGTGAAGCCGAAAGCTGTCACGGCCGGGTGCCCACACTTGGAATGAAGATGTGAGTGTCTGTTTATTTAAAGCCAGCAGCTACACTTTTTGTAGCTGCTGACTTTTAATAAACATAAAAAAAGGCTGGAACTCCCCTTTAAGGGTAGGCCCATAAGGAGAGAGTTGCAGTAGTCAAGGCGGGAAATAATCAAGGACTTAATAAGTTGGTTTGTGGTGTCATAAGTCAGGAAGGGTTGAATTCTGGAGATGTTGGAGGTTAAGGAGGCAGGATTTAGCCAGTGATTGGATGTGGAGGGCTGAACGAGAAGTCAGAGACCTTTTTTTCTTATATATATGCCCCTCGAAAAGTCCATGGGTACTTAAGTATCAGTATTGTATTTTTTCTAATAATGACAAGGCAAGCAGGAAATCTATATCAGAAAACCTGCCTGCTGTCATGATGTGACTCTGTGTGGCATCAAGATGATGTGTCAGAAAAAAAAATGAGTCTAAGAGCCGGTTCACACAGGGGCGGCACGACTTTGGGGGCGACTCGGCCAGGCGACCTGAAGGCGACTTGCAAAATGACTTCTGTATAGAAGTCAATGCAAATCGCCCCGAGTCGCCCCCAAAGTCGTACAAGAACCTTTTTCTAAGTCGGAGCGACTTGCGTCGCTCCTATTAGAACGGTTCTATTGACTACAATGGGACGCGACTTGTCAGGCGGCTGTGTCGCCTGACGAGTCGCCCCAGTGTGAACCGGCTCTTAAAATAAAAAAATATGACATTGGCAACAAAGAATCACGATATACGATTAAGCTACGAAGCCAGATTTCACCAGTGGGTGGTGCAGCAGGTGAAATGTGTAGCTTTGGTTCAGATTCAGTCTAAAATCGGTGTGAGTGGGAGACTCCTTTGCGCTAACATACAAAAGGGTGATAACAAAGCTTTTCAAGGTTCTTTTAGAAATCCCCTTTAAAAAAGTAGATGAACAATAAATGTAATATATTCAGGAATAAACATGCTAAAGGGATAATCTCATATTTTTATTGTTTGGATGCTAAAGTGGGCTGCAATTCTCGGCATGTCGAAGGGTGGAACTGGAAGGAAGTTGGTCTACAATATTTAGTATCACGGTATCTTGTTATCTGTTTCACAAACTGGATTACTGAGCAACGCAATAGAGAAGCATTAAGGAATAAATTAGATAACACTTTGCTGATTATGTGTGACTGTTCCTAAGCAAGCGTGAATGGTATCTAAAGAGGACGTTTTCAGCATGGGATCCTGTGGTTTCTAGATGGCTGAATCAGTAGCATTTGGGGAATCCAACTAAAGCTGACCATATACATTTTTTTTTCATTCTGCCAGTGGTTAAAAAAACAATACCTCCATCCACACATAAGAGGTGGATAGAAGAATCTGCCCCATCTGGTGGTAAGCCGTTGGTATTACAAGTTATTACCACCAGATGTGAGCTGGCGCCATCTGGTGGTGGCCGTTGGTATTACAAGTTAAGCATTACAAGTTAAACAGCAATTCTAATGTAATTTTTCACTATTTTCACTGCCATCTTCTTCCCTCTAATTAGAACCCCCAAACATTATATATATTTTTATCCTAACACACTAGAGAATAAAATGGCGATCGTTGCAATACTTTCTGTCACGCCGTATTTGCACAGCGGTCTTACAAGCGCACTTTTTTGGGAAAAAATTACACTTTTTTTAATTAAAAAATAAGACAGCAGTAAAGTTATCCCCATTAATATTATGAAAGATAATGTTACGCCGAGTAAATTCATACCCAACATGTCACGCTTCAAAATTGCGTCCGCTCGTGGAATGCCGACAAACTTTTACCCTTTAAAATCTCCAGAGGCGACGTTTAAAAAAATCTACAGGTTGCATGTTTTGAGTTCCAGAGGAGGTCTAGAGCTAGAATTATTGCTCTCGCTCTACCAATCGCGGCGATACCTCACATGTGTGGTTTGGACACCGTTTACATATGCGGGCACTGCTCGCGTATGTGTTCATTTCTGCGCGCAAGCTCGTCGGGATGGGGCGCGTTTTCTGGCTCCTAACTTTTTTAGCTGGCTCCTAGATTCCAAGCAAATTTGTCAACCCTTGTTCTAACTAACCGTTGGGAATGAAAAAGTCCAGATTGCAATTTTACGTACCCAAAGCCACAGTTCTGTAATGCTGGCCTGATCCTTTTCTCTTCCACTGTTTACTTCTGAGATTTTTTTTGGGGTGTTCACATTACTGGTGTGCATGCTTCTTAATGGTGGAGGCGATACTTCCAGCTGTTGGGCCCTTTATCACAGGCTTTAGAGGCAGGAAGACTCATGGAGGCAGTGAAGATACTGGTGCCAAAGAAGATAACAAGTAGGGAAACTTGCCTGGTCCCCAGGACCCATAGAGCAAAGCGTGACTTTGATCCAGTCGACTGCTGGATGGCGTATAGGCCCTACACAATATCGGCTCGTATCTATTGAACCGGCCGACATACAGCCTGTGTATACTGCAGCTGGTCCTACAGAAGCTGGCCTAACGTCCAGCTTATGGCGAAGGGGTATGACTGAAAAAGGTCCGCCGATCGGCATCTGATCTGCACTCTCAGCCAATGTCTCAGAGCACTGACCCGTGTGTTCTGTAAGAACACAATAGCTCAGCGGGGGAGATCTCTGTACTATTATCTGATTGTTAGTACAGGATCTCCTCCCGAGCCCTTCAGTTTTTTTCATTCAGCCTGCTGGGGTGAACGAAAAAAGAACTGATAGTGTGTACTAGGCTTTAGGAAGGGGGGTTCGGAATCAAACCTGCGAAGTAATGTAATTAATGCACAATGCACTATTTAAATTCCATTTTTGCTTGGAGTTGGGCTTTAAGGGCCAGATCCACAGCCAGCGGGTGTAACTTAAATATTCGGATTTAAGTTACACCGCCGGAAAATTTCTACCTAAGTGCCCGATCCACAAAGCACTTACCTAGAAATTTTCTGCGGTGTAACTTAAATCCAACCGGCGCAAGGCGTGCCCAATCTAATTGGGCGAGTCCCATTTAAATTAGGCGCACTCCTGCGCCGGACGTACTTCGCATGCTCCCGACGCTTTTTTCCCGACGTGCTTTGCGCGAAATTACATTGTGCCGAGTTTTGTGAATCGCGCCGGGTAAAAAAGAAAATGTAAAAAAAAAAAAATTGACAGCGTCGCGGGAAAGAAGGGTATACTTTTACAAGGTGTACTAACTTTAAACTTTGTAAAAGCAGCCATAATTTTGCCTTTGCAAACTAACAACTTACGGAGAATTCACGAAGGGAAACCGCTTCGTGGATCTCCGTAAGTGCTAATTTGCATACCCGAAGCGGCATTTCGACGAGAAATGCCCCCAGCGGCATTTCGACGAGAAATGCCCCCAGCGGCGACCAAGGTACTGCATCCTAAGATCCGACAGTGTAAAACTATTACACCTGCCGGATCTTAGGAATATCTATGCGTAACTGATTCTGTGGATCAGTCGCATAGATAGAAACAGGGATACGCAGACGTATCAGGCCCTAAGTTCCTTCTCTGACCTCAACTTCCATTAAATTCTCTTTTCAGGTTTTCTTTTTGTTTTCACACTTGAATCAATAAGGGGTGGCTATTCCTCATAGGCAGGGGCTGTTGAAAGACATAGGTGGTTTGACACAAAGGTGGGTGAACAGAATTAGAAATCATTAGGGAAGTACAACAGCTTAACTGATCGTGTGATAAAAATTAAGGTGAGAGTCGTAGAAGTTTTATTAAATTTGGGTACAGGGAGATAAAGACTGGGAGGTTAAAATGTAGTTGGGCATTATGTTTTTTTTAAGGCAGTTTAAATATTTCTGTACCAATTATACAATTTCTTTTAAAATGGTTTTGTTTTTTTGCTTTTATATACATATAATGGGGCAGATCCACAAAGAAATTACGCCGGCGTATCTATTGATACGCCGGCGTAATTTCAAAATTCCCGCGTCGTATCATTGTTTTGAATCCTCAAAACATGATGCGACGGCATCTCGGCTAGATCCGACAGGCGTACGTCTTAGTACGCCGTCGGATCTAAGATGCAATTTTTCGGCGGCCGCTAGGTGGCGTTTCCATCGAAATCTGTGTCGAGTATGCAAATTAGCTATTTACGGCGATCCACGAACGTATGTCCGGCCGGCACATTTTTTTCCGTCGTTTGCGTTCGGCTTTTTCCGGCGTATAGTTAAAGCTGCTATACTGAGGCGTACTCAATGTTAAGTATGGCCGTCCTTCCCTCGTACAA
Source organism: Rana temporaria (assembly GCF_905171775.1). Classification (NCBI taxonomy): domain Eukaryota; kingdom Metazoa; phylum Chordata; class Amphibia; order Anura; family Ranidae; genus Rana; species Rana temporaria. The sequence continues at coordinate 404,025,388 of NC_053492.1, read as the reverse complement.
TTTTGAATTTTTTGCGTCGTTTGCGTAAGTCGTTCGCGAATAGGAATTTGCGTAGAATGACGTCACTGTCGTAAGCATTGGCGGGTTCCGGTTTAATTTCAAGCATGCGCACTGGGATACCCCCAGGGACGGCGCATGCGCAGTTCAAAAAAACGTTGTTTACGTCGGGTCACGACGTATTAACATAAAACACGCCCCCATCACAGCCATTTGAATTCCGCCGCGAGGGATACACTACGCCGCCGTAACTTACGGCGCAAATTCTTTTAGGATTCGAAATAAAAAAGATAAGTTACGGCGGCGTAGCGTATCTTAGATACGCTGCGCCCGGCGCAGATGTCTGTGGATCTGCCCCAATATATTTCAAAAACTATTCTATTGTAAGTCTGCAGTCAGACTGTTGCCCGTGCTCACTACACTTCCTTTCTATAAATGTTTGTTTCCTGAATATCCTCCAAGCCTTTTAAGATTTTTCGAATGTACTGATTGCTTGTATGTTGTGAATGATTTTACCTTCCTCCTGTCCACAAACTATTCCAGATATATAATTTACTAAAAATATACTTGTATTATTGTGAAACGGATACAACCATCTGCTGTGTTTTTATTTAACAGGTTTTGATTGATTTCAATGGAATATAACATACTACAGCCATAATAGTAGGTGACAGCAAGCAGCGTACCATCAAAATATTGCGGGGGTGAAGTTCCTCTTTATCTTGAAATGCAAACATAAGATAGTAAGCATTAAAGCTGAACTTCCAAATTAAAGGGGTTGTAAAGTTACAATTTGTTTTCCTAAATAGCTTCCTTTACCTTAGTGCAGTCCTCCTTCACTTACCTCATCCTTCCATTTTGCTTTTACTTGTCCTTATTTCTTCTGAGAAATCCTCACTTCCTGTTCTTTCTTCTGTCTGTAACTCCACACAGTAATGCAAGGCTTTCTCCCTGGTGTGGAGTGTCGTGCTCGCCCCCTCCCTTGGACTACAGGAGAGTCAGCACGCCCACTAACACACAGCGCCTTTCTCTATCTGCAACGTAGAGAGCGTCCTGACTCTCCTGTAATCCAAGGGAGGGGGCGAGCACGACACTCCACACCAGGGAGAAAGCCTTGCATTACTTTGTGGAGTTACAGACAGAAGAACAGGAAGTGAGGATTTCTCAGAAGAAATAAGGACATTTAAAAGCAAAATGGAAGGATGAGGTAAGTGAAGGAGGACTGCACTAAGGTAAAGGAAGCTATTTAGGGAAAATAAATTGTACCTTTACAACCCCTTTAAGTCTAATGCCTTAGATGCTTTATCTCCACATACACAGTCTTCAAGTCTTTGCCATGCCAGATACTACATGCCCTGAGCCTTTGCTAGTGATCACTCTCCAGAGACTATGCCAGTGTCACACTGTACAGAGACCCAGTTGGCTCCATCTTCAGAGGAGTTCCATCAGACTGGTCTTCTACAAACTAGAGTCTGACATAATGTATCCGATACTTCTAGTTTTGTACTGTCTTCAGCAGGGGAGGGCTGGGCCAGGTGGCAGGGTGGCAATTGCCTCTCAGGCCATTCTAACTTATGTTCAAAATGCCTGGTACCATTTTATTTTTTATTCTGGTCTTGGAAGTCGGGCTGACCACTAGCTGTTGCATTCCAGGAGTTGTAGTCCACGCTCAAGCTCCCAGTGGGTGGAAAACGGAGCAGCACAGAGGAAACTACAACTCCCTGGGACTGGATTCTTGGAAGCAGACAGAGGCAGGGCATGCCAGGTAGTAGGGATGCAGGACTGGGCACTGGCTGCAACTTGACCCCAGCACCAGGAGCATTACCACCCCAGGAGGCCGTGGTGTGCAAGGACCTGAGCTGGGATCACTGAGGTGAGAGACCCTGACACCCCTAGCTGACCCCCATCTCTCCCCCCCCATACACCCCATGTAACCTGTCCCAGTAATCAGGCTGCATTGTGAGCTGTTTCGGTGATTCAATGGGCCACTTGACTTGCCCCCCGGGGCCTAAGGCTGCCAGCCCTCCCCTGGTCTTCAGTTTGAGAGCTTTTGTCCTCTACATCTCAAGTCTTCCAGTTTCCTTCTGTTGTACAGATAATTACTCTGTCTCATTCCTTTAAAAAAGAAGAACTCCAGCATTCACTCATTTTGTCTCCTGTGCTTTCCTTTCTTATGCACAGTAAATAACAGCAGAATTTTTTCCTGCTGCTTACCTCCAGCCTGAGAAATTGATGTTGATTGTAGACGGGTGACGTTACAGCCTTTTCTGGTCCTGTAGTTATGTCCCTCTACTGGGAGGAGGAATCACTGAGGTGTCCATTGTCACATCCTAAGGACGTTTGGTGTACATCAAAAAAACAACATGGGTCTGCCAATCAAATGGAGCCAAGACTGGCACCTGGGTCCTCTCACCACCTTGAATGAACTATACAATGGATAGGTCAGTCTGGGACCTGGCTCCCCCCATTACATTGTAAACAAACTACCGTATTTTCCGGCGTATAAGACGACTCGGCGTATAAGACGACCCCCTAATTTTCCAGGAAAATTTTTGGTTTTGGGATATACTCGCCGTATAAGACTACTCCCTTCCTACTAGTCTTTCTGGAAGCTGAGGGTTAGCCAGAACAACCGCTGACAGAAACAACCGCTGACAGAAACAGGCTTTTTTCAAGCCTCACTATGCCATTACATGCCCCCACTGTGCCATTACTTGCCCCCACAGTGCCATCACATTACATGCCCCCACAGTGCCATCACATTACTTGCCCCCACAGTGCCATCACATTACATGCCCCCACAGTGCCATCACATTACTTGCCCCCACAGTGCCATCACATTACTTGCCCCCACAGTGCCATCACATTACTTGCCCCCACAGTGCCATCACATTACTTGCCCCCACAGTGCCATCACATTACTTGCCCCACAGTGCCATCTCTTGCCCCCACAGTGCCATCATTTGCCCCCACTTTCCCCCCCACTGTGCCATCACTCACGTTTTGCAGGCCGGTGACAGTCTCCGTCTGCTGCGAGCGTCCATGATTTCAAAGCCGCGCCGTCTTCTCAGCGTGTCCTGTGATTGGCGGAACACAAATTTTCCCAGTAGCGCCTCTGTTCTGTATTTCGCCAATCACGGATGCCTTCTCATCTCGTCCGAGGATGAGAAGGCACCCGTGATTGGCGGAACACAGAACAGAGGCGCTGCTGGGAAGATTTGTGTTCCGCCACGACACGGCTTTGAAATCATGAACGATCGCAGCTGCACGGAGACCTTACCTGGCGTATAAGACGACCCCCGACTTTGGATGCATTTTTTTGCATCCAAAAAGTCGTCTTATACGCCGGAAAATATGGTACTACCACTATACTGATAAATAAACTGCACAGTGGGTGCATCAGACTGGGACCCAGATTTTCCCTTTACACTGCGAATGAGCTTTCCCGGGACCAGCATGGCAGCATACTACCACATATGTATCAATGTATGCTGCCATGGATTGGCACCAGCAAATGAAAGTTACAATAAGTATTTGATACAATTTTACTTTTTCCTGGCACCAACATGGAAGCATAGATATGTGGTAGTAATCCTGCCATTAAATAAATCTTCTTTAAATCCTGGTCTACTCCCTATCCATCAAGTCTTTAACCGCTTGCCGACCAGCCGCCGTCACACTGGGCAGGTTGGTACGGCTACGCTTTAAGAGCCATAGGGGTTTGGCAATGCCGGAGCCGATGCTCGTGGCTGGCTCGTGGCTCGATGTCCATTGGCCACTCGTAATCAGTCCACAGAGAGCCAGAACGGGATCAATGTATGTAAACAAACATATCCCCGTTCTGACAGGGGAGTAGAGAAAGATCTGCTGTTCCTAGTGATCATGAACAGCGATCTCTCTCCTCCTCCAGTCAGTACACTCACCCACAGTTAGAAACACCTCCCTAGGGAACACTTAATCCCTTGATAGCCTCCTAGTGTTAACCCCTTCCCTGCCAGTGACATTTATACAGTAATCAGTGGCTATTTTTAGCTCGGATTGCTGTATAAATGTCACTGGTTCCAAAAAAGTGTCAAAAGTGTGCGATCTGTCTGTCGAAATGTCGCAGTCCTGCTAAAAATCACAGATCACCACCATAACTAGTAAAAAATAAATAATAAAAATGACATCTATCCCCTATTTTGTAGACACTATGGCCCGGATTCAGAAAGGACTTACGACGGCGTATCTCCAGATACGCAGTCGTAAGTCCAAATGAGCGCCGTCATATCTATGCGCTTATTCAGAAAAGCAGTTACGCCTGAATTTGGCCAAGATACGACCGACGTAAGTCTCTTACGCCGTCGTATTTTGGGTGCATATTTACGCTGGCCGCAAGGGGCGCTTCCGTAGATTTACGCGTTGAATATGCAAATGACCTAGATACGCCGATTCACGAACGTACTTGCGCCCATCGGATTTAGCTACGCCGTTTACGTAAGGCTTATGTCCAGCGTAAGTTTACCCCTCATAAAGCAGGGGTAAGTCATGTTAAGGTATGGACGTCGGAACAGCATCGTATTTTACGTCGTTTGCGTAAGTCGTACGTGAATGGGGCTGGGCATAAGTTACGTTCACGTCTAAAGCATTGAGCCGACGTATCTTAGGGAGCCTTTGCGACGTGATTCTGAGCATGCGCGCGCATGCGCCGTTCGATCGGCCATGCATTTACATGGGGTCACGCTTCATTAAAATACAACAAGCCCACTGCCTTGCTACTTTGAATTACGCGGGCTTACGCCGGCCCATGTACGTTACGCCGGCGTACATATGGGAGCAAGTGCTTTGTGAATTACAGTACTTGCCTCTCTATGTTACGTCGGCGTAGCGCATATGAGATGCGCTACGCCCGCTCAAAGATACGACAATGTATCTGAATCGCGGCCTATAACTTTTGCGCAAACAATCAATATATGCTTATTGCGATTTTTTTTACCAAAAATATGTAGAAGAATACATATTGGTCTAAACTGATTAAGAAATATATATTTCTTTGGGGATATTTATTATAGCAAAAAGTAAAATATATTCACAGACACTGGCGCACATCAATGCCGCCGTAGTGTATCTCCTTTACGCTACGCCGACGCAGCGCAGAGAGGCAAGCATGGAATTCACAAAGCACTTCCTCCCAAAACTGCGCTGGGTTTCCTAGGCGTAAGCTGGCGTAGGTAGAAGTGGGCGTGAGCCATGCAAATGAGGCGTGACCCCATGCAATTGATGGGCCGAGCGCCAGACAGATACGTATAACGAACGGCGCATGCGCCGTCCCGTGGGCGCATCTCAGTGCGCATGCTCACAATCACGTCGGAACAACTGCTTAAGATATGCCGGATCACTGCCTACGGCGTTAATGTAATCTATGCCTAGTCATATTCACGTCCAACGTAAACTACGTAAAATACGCGGGCTTGTGTTCCCTGGTGCAGCCTTTTGCATGGATGCTGCTGAGTTACACCTCCTTTATGGGGCTTAACTTTACGCCGTACGTACAACTTACGCGCACCAGTCTTAGCCTGCGTCAGGCGCAAGTACGATCGTGAATCAGCGTATCTTCCTCATTTGCATTATTTAATAGAAAATCAATGGGAGCGCCACATGCGTCCAGCGTAAATATGCGCCCACTCTACGCCGGCGTAGGCAAGTTACGTCGGTGGAATGAAGCCTGTTTTTAGGCGTATCTTAGTTTTGTGGGCACAGCGCACAGATACGACGGCGCATATTTGCACTTACGCGGCGTATACGTGCTTTGTGAATCCGGGCCATTGTTTTTTTTTTTCAAAATTGTCGCTCTTTTTTTGTTTATAACGTATAGAATAAAAAAACACAGAGGTGATCAAATACCACCAAAAGAAAACTTTTATTTGTAGGGAAAAAAGGACATCAATCTTGTTTGGGTACAATGTTGCACGACTGCGCAATTGTCAGTTAAAGGGATGCAGTGCCATAGGGTTGAATGTTAGGGTTAGGGGTCAAAGGTCAGAAGGTGGGTTCCCAGAGGTCAAAGGTCACGGGGCATGGCTGACCCACCCCCACCAAAGTGTACCGCCTACCCCAACTAAGTCGGGGAATGAACAAGTCGGGGGAATAAATAAGTCGGGGAAAGCGTCTTGCATATATATTGCAATGAAGCATATACCCCCAGTGGGGAATCCTACATTTGAAAAATTCTCAGACTATGGATACAAATGTTGGCATATATTCAGTAGGCGTGCCTTCTTATCCACAGACAGCCATTGTTCTTAAATCAACTCCTTGATCTCTAGCATGAATGGGAAGGAGGGAAAAGCCTTTCTCACATCAGGGTCATTTTTTGGAACCGTATCTTGCTATTGTTTAACCTCTCCCCACTTAGTAGCCTCTTTTACTACAGCCACAAAGGGGAACACCATTGAAAAGTCAAAGGCAAAGGCTCCGAGTTCTTCCCGCGACTACTGTTTATCATTGCCAGAACAACTTGAACAATACAGAGGCTCAAATCTACTTGCCCTGGAACCAATGCTGTCTCTAGCTTTGTGGAAGTAGAAGGAGAATTAATTGCATGCTTTCCTTTACTGTTATACAAATGTACAAGCGCATGTCTCGCAAATCAGATTTTTTATCTTCAGAGAGTTTATTAGGGCATGGCTGACACATGATTTTTCCAGGTGAAGATGGCAGTGGCACACTACATGTCCAACATGCTCTCCTTTGAGGATGCCGAGAATAACAACATGAGCACGACATTGGTTGTGATAGTGCTGTCTTGACATTGAGCATCTGCATAATGAGTGAAAACAATACTCTGGATAATACTAGCAGGGATAAGAGGCGGAGTGCAGTTGATATCACTCCGCCTTATACTAAGGTGACCAGATTTTTAAAATAAAATCTGGGGACATCTTTTTTTTTTTACTAGTAATGACGGCAATAAGCGACTCTCTGCCCGTCGTTGCCGCCGCCCGCCTCACAGCCTGTTAAGTCTTAGGCCCCATACACACGAGAGGATTTACCTGCGAATACGGTCCAGCGGACCGTTTCCGCGGATAAATCCTCTCGAGGATTTGTGCGGATTTCCATGCGATGGAGTGTACTCACCATCGCATTGAAATCCGCGCCGAAATCCTCTGGCGATGACGTGTTGCGCCGTCGCCGCGATTATGACGCGGCGACATGCGCGACGCTGTCATATAAGGAATTCCACGCATGCGTCGAATCATTACGACGCATGCGGGGGATCCCTTCGGACGGATGGATCCGGTGAGTCTATACAGACCACCAGCGGATCCATCCGTTGGGATGGATTCCAGCGGATAGATTTGTTTAGCATGTCAGCAAATATTTATCTGCTGGAATCCATCCCAGGGGATAAATATCCGCGGAAACAGATCCGCTGGAGTGAACAGAAACAAAATTGTGTAGCGCTTTGGCAAATTAATATCTATAGTGGTAGTTCCTTATGGGAACAAAGGGAACATAAATAAAGTAACAAATGCAATAAAGAAGTTCTCGTGAAAGATAAAGTCCAATGGTTGTAAACACAAAGTCCATATATCTGTAGACACCACGTGCAAAATGAGGGAACTTGATTAGAATCCCATCGAGACAAATAGTGTAGTGAGTGATCACCGCCACCAGTGGTAGTAAATGGAGGCTTACCGAAGATGGTGGACCTGAAATGACGTACGTCAATCAAGTCATAACTAGCTTCAAGTACCAGACAGGGTACACAAAGTAGCAATCACCAAGAAACTTGCTAGAAGTAATCAATCAGTGTATGATCATAAATGGATAACCTTGGATCTTTGCAGCTCAGCAAGGGGTTAAATAGTTGAAAGAAAATGGAAAGAGAAGGGCCACATAGTGTAAACCGGTATAAAACTGGGTATTTATTGTAAAAAGATAGCAAGTGCACTCACATGTATCTGGATAAAAACTCGCATATTCTATAGTATGAGGCGGCAGGGTCGCCTCCACTGCCGCCTCATACTATAGAATATGCGAGTTTTTATCCAGATACATGTGAGTGCACTTGCTATCTTTTTACAATAAATACCCAGTTTTATACCGGTTTACACTATGTGGCCCTTCTCTTTCCATTTTCTTTCAACTATTTAACCCCTTGCTGAGCTGCAAAGATCCAAGGTTATCCATTTATGATCATACACTGATTGATTACTTCTAGCAAGTTTCTTGGTGATTGCTACTTTGTGTACCCTGTCTGGTACTTGAAGCTTGTTATGACTTGATTGACGTACGTCATTTCAGGTCCACCATCTTCGGTAAGCCTCCATTTACTACCACTGGTGGCGGTGATCACTCACTACACTATTTGTCTCGATGGGATTCTAATCAAGTTCCCTCATTTTGCACGTGGTGTCTACAGATATATGGACTTTGTGTTTACAACCATTGGACTTTATCTTTCACGAGAACTTCTTTATTGCATTTGTTACTTTATTTATGTTCCCTTTGTTCCCATGAGGAACTACCACTATAGATATTAATTTGCCATAGCGCTACACAATTTTGTTTCTGTTTGTTCCAGCTAATGTGTCTTTGTTAGCAGTGTGAGCAGCTGGTCTTATTAATTAGTGTGTTTTAAGCAGCGCAGTATAATCACCTTTTTTTGAGATCCGCTGGAGTGTACACACCATAGGATCTATCCGCTGAAACCCATTCGCTGGGATTTTTCAGTGGATGGATTCTATCGTGTGTATGGGGCCTTACTCTCTGGGCCCCAGCTACTACAGGGTGAGGAGCGGAGGAAGATCACTCCGCCAGGGAAGACAAGGAGATAAACAGGCGGTTGGCTGGCCAGGACTTGAGCCAAGGTAGAAGAACATGCAAGCTGAGCTGAATGGGCATGCACCCGAAACTGAAGAAATAGTCCCTTCACTCTAACCAGCACATGATCATCAGAAAGGGGCTCAGATGATGGAAACAAAATCATTTTTTTTTATTCTGCACTGTCTTTGAAATTGCCCCAGCCATTGTTCAAATCCAATCCAGGGACACAACTGGGGACAGACTTGGTCCGAGGACAGTGTCTTCAATCCGGGGACTGTCCCCGGAAACCGGGGATGTCTGGTCACCCTAGTTTAAGTAGAACTTCCAGTCCTTCCCAGCAATGTACAGCTTCTGCAGACAGGTTTACTTCCAACCTCCTTCACACCCTCTATCAGCACTTCCTGTCCTTTAAGCTGATTTCCTGGGAGTTCTTAACCCCCTGTGTGCCTGAAAGCCAGGGGTCAGAAGGGGAGGCTGAGGCTCTCCTGAATCCTACACCACTGCTTTAAAGGGACCAGACTCCAAAAATTGGCGCAACATAGCGTCCATCCAAGACCCAACCCTGGCCTCCTGTACAATATATATATATATATATAGCCGGATTCAGGTAGAGCGGCGCTTCTTTAGGTCGGCGTAGCTCATGCAATTTGCACTACGCCGACGTAAGATAGTGAGGCAAGTACTGTATTCACAAAGCACTTGTCTCCTAAGTTACGTCGGCGTAGCGCAAATGGCCTGGCGTAACCCCGCCTAATTCAAATTAGGCAGGTAGGGGGCGTGCTCCATGTAAATTCGCTGTGACCCCATGTAAATGAGGGCCGTCGCAAAGACTCCCTGCGTTCGACTTAAAATACGACGGCTGTTCCGTCGTCTATACCTTGCATGGGCTGCGCCATCTTTTTGGTGGTTTATCTTTACGCCTGAAAAACGCCTTACGTAAACAGCGTACGTTTGTGAATAGGCGTATCTTGCTAATTTACATATTCTAGGCGTAAATCAGCGTACACGCCCCTAGCGGCCAGCGTAAATATGCAGCTAAGATACGACGGCGTAGGAGACTTACGCCGGTCGTATCTTAGCAACAGAGAAGTGTATCTCAGTTTGAGAATACGCTTATAGATACGACAACGCCGCATTCGGACTTACGATAGCGTATCTACTGATACGCCGTCGTAAGTGTTTCTGAATTTGGCTATTAGTGTTTGGGAGATCTAAGTAATTGTCTTGAAAAAAATACTGATTTAAACTTGTAAATAACAAATGTCAGAAAAAGCCAAGGTCAGCAAGTGGATAAAAAAAAAACCCTATTTACTGATTGATTCATCTCAATGTGTTTTGAGCAGCCCTAATGACAATGGTCTATGTCATTGGAAATTACCCCAAAATCAGGCTTATATAAAAGCCTCATCTGTGTTAGGAGCTCCACGGATTTATCTATGTATTGGATTTCATACGTGCAGAGTGAATACTAAGCTCTCTTATTTTAAAAATTTGAAAATCACTGTGGAAATTGTTAGTTTGAATCTGATTGGCTGAAGGGAGGCACTGGCAGTTGGAAGCGGAACTCTGGCTGTTCTGATGGTATCCTAGCAACGATGATATCTTAGCTCAGTCAATGTAAAGCAGCTCTGCAGCTGCGGGAGAGCGGTGGGAGGGGGGGCCCCTCTCCCGCCGCAGATAACGGTGATCCCACGGCGAATCCGCTGCAGAGACCACCATTATCGTTTATAGGACCGCTGCCTGAAGAGATGGATATCTCGGTTGTGGCAGCTGCTGCTGCCGTTACCGAGATATCCCTCTTCAAACTAAGGAGGTATATAGCCGTGCGGCGGTCCTTAAGTGGTTAATCTCTAGGGTCACTGTTAAAATATATTTGGGAGATCTAAGTAATTTTCTTGAAAAAAATACTGATTTAAACTTGTAAACAACAAATGTCAGAAAAAGCCAAGGTCAGCATGTGGTTAAAAAAAAACCTATTTAATGATTCATCTCAATGTGTTTTGAGCAGCCCTAATGACAATGGTCTATGTCATTGGAAATGACCCCAAAATCAGGCTTATATAAAAGCCTCATCTGTGTTAGGAGCTCCACAGATATATCTATGTATTGGATTTCATACATGCAGAGTGAATACGAAGCTCTCTTATTTTGAAAATTTGAAAATCACTGTGGAAATCGTCAGTTTGAATCTGATTGGCTGAGGGGAGGCACTGGCAGTTGGTATTCTTGTAAAAAACATCTGGCTTATCTGATGGTATCCTAGCAACGATGATGTCATAGCACTATACACGTTTCTCACTCACTCACTCACAGCTCAGTCAATATAAGCAATCTGCAGCGGGATTGAGTCAGTTTGATTTTGCTAGAGGTGGTAAACGCATCGCTTTTCTAGTGCTCTGTGCATTTCATTACAATATATTATTATGAAGTGGCAAAGGAGAAGACACACTTACAGATTTCATCCATATAAGATCAGGGATGAGATTACTTGGAAATTCATCCAAGAGCAATATTCTATGGATGATTTGGATAAGCCCACTTTATTACATAGTGGGTTAAAGGTGGAGACACCTCAACACCCCAAAAATGGGGAAACTAAGCATAGGAACTCTGATGAGGGGAGGGATTCTGAAGAGAGAAAGAGTTCCAGAGAGGAGAATGCCAAAGGAAAAAGGCAAAAGCTAAATTTAAAATATCATCCATATCAGAGGAGACATGAGGTTACTTGTAAAATCCTCCAAGGGGGACCTTCTGTGGATGATTTGGATGAGCCCATTTTATTAGGTGGTGGGTTAAGGACGGGGACACGTCAACACCCCAAAAAAAGGAAAAACAAACATGGGAACTCTGATGAGGGGAAGAATTCTGGCGAGAGAAAGAGTTCCAGAGAGGAGAGTGACAAGACCAGAGGAAAGAAGCAAAAGAGAGATAATGAATCTGACCAATCAGCTGATAAAGAAAGGACGGCAAAAAAGGGAAGATATACTGCTATAGTGCCCAAGAGGAACAACAAGAGACCAGCATCAGATGAGATTTCCCCTGCACCTCCAAATAAGAAACAGTTGACCATCGCAGATGAGACAATAAAATATAACATGATAGAGAAGAGTGACAAGACCAGAGGAAAGAAGAAGAAGAGAGATAATGAATCTGACCAATCAGCTGATAAAGAAAGGACGGCAAAAAAGGGAAGATATACTGCTATAGTGCCCAAGAGGAACAACAAGAGACCAGCATCAGATGAGATTTCCCCTGCACCTCCAAATAAGAAACAGGTGACCATCGCAGATGAGACAATAAAATATAACATGATAGAGAAGAGTGACAAGACCAGAGGAAAGAAGAAGAAGAGAGATAATGAATCTGACCAATCAGCTGATAAAGAAAGGACGGCAAAAAAGGGAAGATATACTGCTATAGTGCCCAAGAGGAACAAGAGACCAGCATCAGATGAGATTTCCCCTGCACCCCCAAATAAGAAACAGGTGACCTTCGCAGATGAGACAATAAAATATAACACAATAGAGAAGAGTGAGAAGACCAGAGGAAAGAAGAAGAAGAGAGATAATGAATCTGACCAATCAGCTGATAAAGAAAGGACAGCAAAAAAGGGAAGATATACTGCTATAGTGCCCAAGAGGAACAACAAGAGACCAGCATCAGATGAGATTTTCCCTGCACCTCCAAATAAGAAACAGTTGACCATCGCAGATGAGACAATAAAATATAACACAATAGAGAAGAGTGAGAAGACCAGAGGAAAGAAGAAGAAGAGAGATAATGAATCTGACCAATCAGCTGATAAAGAAAGGACAGCAAAAAAGGGAAGATATACTGCTATAGTGCCCAAGAGGAACAACAAGAGACCAGCATCAGATGAGATTTCCCCTGCACCCCCAAATAAGAAACAGATGACCATTGAAGATGAGACAAGTAAGAATGATGAAAACAATTACATAAAATATAACACAATTGTCACTGTTTAGATATTTTATGAGGGCTAAAACCATAGTTAGGCCAGTGCAGGGGGGCATTACCATATCCACTTTCTGTTATAAATGAGCCCCTTAGAGCGTGTTTCTGTTAGAAAGCAGCCACACGCTGAGTAGAAAAGCCTGTCCCCTGCCAACAGCTGTAGAGTAGGACCCCCACCTTGCCTTTAGAAAAGGGAATGTTACCCTCTCATTGCTCAAGCACAAAATCTAATGCTATACTCAGCTGAATAAATGGGTTTGGGTGAGCTGCAGCTATAGATAGATCTGTCCTCCTATATTGGATCAGGCATATGAATGTGTATGACCACCCCTGCACTTCTCCCTGATATGATAATATTCCTTTAACCCTTTTTCTGCCACAACAATTTTCTCACACATGGTAAATCACATTTTTGGGCCTAAGGATTAAAGTGGACCTGTACTTCAAAAGTGAAGATTTTCTACATTATAGGGAACATCTAGAAATAGTAATTGCACCCAAGTAGTACCCAGAAAGATTTAGCATTTCTCTGGAGTTAGGGGGGCTATAATATGTGGGGGGGGGGGGGGGGGCTGTAATATGTGAGGATTTAACTTATGATCTTTCATACTGGCCCACTTTGTTCAGAAAATGCCCCTGGGACAACCCGTCTCTTCTAGCCATGGCTGGCTGGAATCTAATGGCAGGGAAGTTTTATGGTCCCGGGCTCCCAGGAGCAGGTTTTCCCAATTTAGAAAGGTGTAGTGGATGGGTGGTTTTACATCTACCGAATCTGGATGGTATAGAAGTGATTGGGCCTCTTTATAACCACCCTGATTTCTTGTACAATATGCAGCAAATCGGGCAGAATTATTTTAAAACCAGTTTACTGCTTCTATTGGAGTCTTGAACTTGTTTGACCCTTCGACTGCCATGATGTACAGGTCATATCCTTGCAGGTCATAGGGTTAAGTCATCTACTGTAGATACTGACGTTATAAATCTTTCACAAATGAAAACATGCTGCAATCTATTTAGTAACATGAAGCTATTTCACTTTATTTGGCCAAACTACTTCGCACCTGGGAGTCATAGTAAACAGTAATATCTCTTTTCCATGTGTTTTCCACCATTGTCATTTAGTGTTTTGTGAAGTAGGTGTTCTATTGCTATAAGGTAATAACATGTCATAATTTATTTTTATCTTGTAGTCAACGAGGCAATCAGCAAGACAATCAACAAGGCAGTCAGTGAGCCAATCAATGAGGCTGTCAGCGAGCCAGTCAACCAGGCTGTCAGCGAGCCAATCAACGAGGCAGTCAGTGAGCCAATCAATGAGGCAGTCAGCGAGCCAGTCAACCAGGCTGTCAGCGAGCCAATCAACGAGGCAGTCAGTGAGACAGTCCACGAGGTTGTCAGTGAGCCAATCAACGAGGCAGTCAGTGAGATAGTCCACGAGGATGTCAGTGAGCCAATCAACGAGGCAGTCAGTGAGCCAATCAATGAGGCAGTCAGCGAGCCAGTCAACCAGGCTCTCAGCGAGCCAATCAACGAGGCAGTCAGTGAGCCAATCAACGAAGCAATCAGTGAGATAGTCCACGAGGATGTCAGTGAGCCAATCAACCAGGCTGTCAGCGAGCCAATCAACAAGGAAGTTAGTGAGGGAGGCAACAAGGCAGTCAGGGATGTGCCCGGAACCAACGTGGGATGCAGTCCACCTACCGACCTTAACCTTGACAGCTTTATCTTTCATGAGATTCTTGGTCAAGGTAACTACGGAAAAGTAAGTAATCAAAGATATATGAACAGCAGGTTTAATGTATTGCATGTTGGTGGTTATTAATATTGTCAGTGGTCTAACAGTAGGCTGTAGGTGGAGGTCACACCACTGTATTCCTTACCACTTCCCATTTACACTACACACACTGAGCTGTGATACTCAATGAGAAACGGAAATCTATTTTTTTATTATTTATATCTTTAGCTGACAATTGCGTGGTCATGCGATCATGTTCCCAAACAAAATTGATGTCCTTTTTTACCCACAAATACAGCTTTATTTTGGTGGTATTTGATCACCTCTGCGGTTTTTATTTTTCGTGCTATAAACAAAAAAAGACCAATTGAAAAGATATATACTTTTTTAACTTTCTGCTATAACACATACCAAAAAAATATATATATAAAAACAAATTTATTCATCAGTTTAGGGCGGCTGATATGTATACTTCCACATATTTTTGATAAAAAAAAAATCGCAATAGGCATATATTGATTGGTTTGCGCAAAAGTTATTGCTTCTACAAACTACGAGGTAGCTTTAGGGTCTTTTTACATCTTTCAATGGTAATGGCGTCAATCTGCGATTTTTAGCAGGACTGCAACATTGCGGCGGACAAATCTGACCCCAAATGACACTTTTTGGGGACCAGTGACATTATTAAGTTGATCAGTGCTATAAGATTTGCACAGATCAATGTAAAAATGACACTGTCAGGAAAGAGGTTAACACTAGGGGTAATCAAGGGGTTAACTGTGTTCCCTGGGTGTGTTCTAATTGTAGTGGGGATGGGCTTGCTGGAACATGACAGAGATCGCCATTACCGATCACTGGGAACAGTAGATCTCTATCATGTCATCTGGCAGAATGGGGAACCGCCTTGTTTACAGTTCCCCGCTCTGCCTCTCCTCACTGCGACCGCGGGTTTCCAGCGGACATAGAATCCGCAGTACCCGCGGGCACGCCCGCTTATCCTCCTTGCACGGACCGATGCACAGGTACGTCGGTTCGTGCAGGAGAGGCGACCTGCCGCAGTATATCTGTGTGAGCAGGTCGGCAAGTGTTTAACCACTTAAGGACCGGACCAATATGCTGCTAAATGACCCAAGGGGTTTTTACAATTCGGCACTGCGTCGCTTTAACAGACAATTGCGCGGTCGTGCGACGTGGCTCCCAAACAAAATTGGCGTCTTTTTTTCCCCACAAATAGAGCTTTCTTTTGGTGGTATTTGATCACCTCTGCGGTTTATATTTTTTGCGATATAAACAAAAATAGAGCGACAATTTAGAAAAAAATTCAATATTTTTTACTTTTTGCTATAATAAATATCCCCCAAAAACATATCTAAAACATTTTTTTTCCTCAGTTTAGGCCGATATGTATTCTTCTACCTATTTTTGGAAAAAAAAATCGCAATAAGCGTTTATCGATTGGTTTGCGCAAAATTTATAGCGTTTACAAAATAGGGGATAGTTTTATTGCATTTTTATTAATTTTTTTTTTTTTACTACTAATGGCGGGGATCAGCGATTTTTTTCGTGACTGCGACATTATGGCGGACACTTCGGACAATTTTGACACATTTTTGGGACCATTGTCATTTTCACAGCAAAAAATGCATTTAAATTGCATTGTTTATTGTGAAAATGACAGTTGCAGTTTGGGAGTTAACCACAGGGGGCGCTGTATGAGTTAGGGTTCACCTAGTGTGTGTTTACAACTGTAGGGGGGTGTGGCTGTAGGACTGACGTCATCGATCGAGTCTCCCTATAAAAGGGATCACTCGATCGATGCAGCGCCACAGTGAAGCACGGGGAAGCCGTGTTTACATACGGCTCTCCCCGTTCTTCAGCTCCGGGGAGCGATCGCGATGGGGCGGCTATAAACGAATAGCCGCGCCGTCGTCCCGGATCGCTCCTGAAGCCACGGGGACCGCCGCAAGTACCGGGGGGGGGGGGGGGTCCCGATCGGACCCCCGACCCACGTCTAGGCAGGCACGTACAGGTACGTGGATGTGCCTGTCCGTGCCATTCTGCCGACGTAAATGTACATGCGGTGGTCCGGAAGTAGTTAAAGAAGGAACAATAAAGTTATTTTACACCATTGTTAAAAAAATTGCATGCCAACGCACATCATCTCAAATGTGTTTAGTGTGTATTAAATGAATGCAAAGCGAGTGGAGTGCATCTAGCCTAAATCATGTTGGTGGTGTACTGTCTGTCAGAGGTGTAATACACAAAAAGCAGTTTGACACAATTACAAATCCGTTGGTAGATAAGGCAATAAGCTAATGTGTACTTAAACTGTATTTAGCAGATTGTAAAGAGTTTGGCTTCAGAGCTTCATAGCCTTTACCCTCAATATAAGAATTCTGAACACAGACTTAAAGCGGGGGTTCACCCTATTAAAAATTTTTTTTTTTTTTTTTTTATTCTAGCATAAAATTCGTCATCGTAGCGCGAGCTACAGTATGCCGGTCTTACATTTTTTATCCCCGTACTCACTGTTTAATCCTACCTAGACGATTCCGACTGCCCACGGGGAATGGGCGTTCCAATCCAGACGGAAAGTGATTGACGGCCGGCTCTGGCGCGCCACGCTTCTCCGGAAATAGCCGAAATAGGCTTGGCTCTTCACGGCGCCTGCACATAGCCTGTGCGCAGGCGCCGTGAAGAGCCGAGACCTACTCCGGCTGTCTTCGGGGAGCGTGACGTGCCAGAGTCGGCCGTCAATCACCCTCCCTCTTGCTAGGAACGCCCATTCCCCGCGGCAGACAGAATCGTCTAGGTACGATTAAACAGTGAGTACGGGGATAAAAAATGTAAGACCGGCATACTGTAGCTCGCGCTACGATGCCGAATTGTATGCTGAAATGTTGTTCAGCAGGGTGAACCACCGCTTTAAGTGCGAGTGCTGGCTGTAGTTTTCGCTAGGTTTGCTAAAAGCCTATTTAAAGCTATCTCCATTCACTAAGTTAGTGACTAACAGCCAAAACCACTTACAACTTGCTAAAAGCCTGCTGAGTTCATTCTCTATATACTTGTGTTTTCAAGCTAAGACTAACAATTGTAACCAGGCTGGGGGTTGCTGCTGGGGACCCAGAGGTAACCTTTTCAGAACCTGGTGCTGAATTATCTCTAATCATTTGTGTCCTATGTTTTTTTTATTTTAGGTCGCCCTGGCATCCCATCCTGCCACAGACCAGAAACTGGCAGTCAAGGTGGTAAAGAAAAGGCAATTACTAAAAGAAGATCCTAAAAGTGTCCTTATAGAGAGACAAATACTTGAAGCAGTTGGAGAGAGTCTGTTTTGTACACACGCCTATGGAACCTTCCAATCAGAAGTAAGTGTCACATTTCTATCAATCACTCATCAAATCACATCCATTTGATCTCCAAGTCCAGCACACACCTAGAAAGAAATCCCCAAACCAGAAAAACATTAGAGATGGTCGGGCTTCTCAGAGGCTCGGACATGGGAGAATTATGGCGGCTGCCATTGTAGAATGGTGGAAAGTCTAGTTCTCTCCCTGCCTGTCTTGCTCTTACTTTGGCTTTTCTGTCACTGACTTGGATCAGGTTTAGCCCCCGTACTTCTCTCATGACAGAGTCACTGTAATGGTAGCCTGGTAGAACATTTTTGCATGTTATGTGGCTCTGTATATTGCTTACCCAATAAGGAAAGATGCATATATTTAACCACTTAAGCCCCGGACCTTTAGGCAGCTAAATGCCCAGGCCAGGTTTTGCGATTCGGCACTGCGTCGCTTTAACAGACAATTGCGCGGTCGTGCGACGTGACTCCCAAACAAAATTTACGTCCTTTTTTTCCCCACAAATAGAGCTTTTTATTGGTGGTATTTGATCACCTCTGCGGTTTTTATTTTTTGTGCTATAAACAAAAATAGAGCGACAATTTTGAAAAAATTCAATATTTTTTACTTTTTTCTGTAATAAATATCCCCCAAAAACATATATACAATTTTTTTTTCCTCAGTTTAGGCCGATACGTATTCTTCTACCTATGTTTGGTAAAAAAAATCGCAATAAGCGTTTATCGATTGGTTTGCGCAAAATTTATAGCGTTTACAAAATAGGGGATAGTTTTATTACATTTTTATTATTTTTTTTTTTTAGTACTAATGGCGGTGATCAGCGATTTTTTTTTCGTGACTGCGACATTATGGCGGACACTTCGGACAATTTTGACCCATTTTTGGGACCATTGTCATTTTCACAGCAAAAAATGCATTTAAATTGCATTGTTTATTGTGAAAATGACAGTTGCAGTTTGGGAGTTAACCACGGGGGGCGCTGAAGGAGTTCAGCTTCACCTAGTGTGTGTTTACAACTGTAGGGGGGTGTGGTTGTAGGTCTGACGTCATCGATCGTGTCTCCCTATAAAAGGGATCACACGATCGATGCGCCGCCACAGTGAAGAATGGGGAAGCCGTATTTACATACGGCTCTCCCCGTTCTTCAGCTCCAGGGAGCCATCGTGAGGGGGTGGCCTCATCCCGGATCGCTCCCTGAAGCTTACCGACCGCCGCATGTACCGGGGGGGTCCCGATTCGACCCCCGACAAGGCAGCGACGTGCGGGCACGTTGTTTTGCTTGTCCGTGCCATTTTGCCGACGTATAATTACATGCGGCGGTCGTTAAGAGGTTAAAGTTCCTACCAAAAAATTGTATTCTGACTTTAATGTGAACTTACATTTAAAGTGGAAAATGTAAACCCAACAGTGACCATCTCTTGTTTGTTCCCACTTGGTCTAATAAATATACAAATCAAAGTATTTTGTTATATCTGTTCATTAAGAGCAGACAAATACCTGTTGATCCTGCCAGAAATCTAGTGCTGTCCTTTGTTATCATAAGCCCTATATTTCTGCATTTCTGACAAAACACAATCCTCACATCCACTTTCCCTTTTTGAACTTATATATTTCTTTGTCTTTACAGGAAAATCTTTTCTTCGTTATGGAGTACATGAGAGGAGGAGAACTATCCGACCAGATCACGTCTTCTGCTCCATTATCAACTGCTGCAATAAGGTAAGTATCACAAAGGTATGATCTAAGGATGTATTCACACCTGCGCCACGCAACGCGTTTATTTTTCCCTTTTTTACATGTTTTTTATGCAACAGCACAAGGCAGCCTATTCATTTGTATGAGCTGCCCTACTTGTGCTAAATGTGCCAAAGTAACTCATGGACTTTTTTGGGCAGTGAGCCTCATGCCCTTTTGCAATGTAAATTTTGGTGCATTTTTTCAGGTAACTGCTACCTGCGTTTGAGATGCCATTAACCACTTCACCCCCGGAAGGATTTGCCCCCTTCCTGACCAGGCCACTTTTTGCGATATGGCACTGTGACGCTTTAACTGACAATTGCGCGATCATGCGAAGTTGTACCCAAACAAAATCAATGTCCATTTTTTTTACACAAATAGAGCTTTCTTTTGGTGGTATTTGATCACCTCTGTGTTTTTTTTGTTATCACTATAAACAAGAAAAGAGCGTACATTTTGAAAAAAAAAATCAATATTTTTTACTTTTTGCTATAATAAATATCCCCCCAAAATATAAAAAAAAAAAGTTTAGATCGATATGTATTATTCTACATATTTTTGGTAAAAAAAAAATCGCAATAAGCGTATATTGATTGGTTTGCGCAAAAGAGTCTACAAAATAGGGGGTAGATTTATGTCATTTTTATTATATATTTTTTTTACTACTAATGGTGGCGATCAGCGATTTTTATTGGGAATGCAACATTGCGGTGGACAGATCAGACACTTTTGACACTTTTTTTGCGACCATTGACATTTATACAGCAATCAGAGCTAAAAATAGCCACTGATTACTGTATAAATGTCACATGCAGGGAAGAGGTTAAAACTAGGGGCAAATAAGGGGTTAAATGTGTGTCCTAGGGAGTGATTATAACTGTGGGGGGATGGGACTGCCTGAAAGAGGAGAGCGATCGTTGTTCATACTTAGTATGAACAATAGATCGCTCTCCTCCCCCCTCTCCTCACCCCTGACAGAGCGGAGATCTGTCTTTTTACACTGACAGACCTCCATTCTGTCTCTCAGGAGCGACCCACTGGTGCCTGGTGAACATCGCAGCCCCCAAGTGGTCTTAAAGTGGCTGACGTATACCCAGGCGAGCAAACCTGCCGCAGTATACCCGCGTGATTAAGAATTAATGGCACCACAAGTGTGATATGCATTTTGCCACGTTTTTCACGTACAGTGACAAATCTCTATGGGCTGGTTTAGGACCAACAAATGTATTATTTCCCAAAAAACTGAACAGTGCCTATCATTCAGTCAGTTCCTCTGACTTGCACGGCTTGGAAGAAATCATCTATTAATCATTTATTTACTTATTCTGTGAGATGTGTGATATTAACAGACCTTTTCTCTTTTTTTACAGATTTATTGCTGCTGAACTTCTCTGCGCTCTGCAAGATCTGCACGGACGTGGTATCATTCATAGGTAAGTGTTTCCATCATGATTTTACATCCATATTCACCATTTCTTATTAAAAGACAACACCACCCAACACTGGTACTCTAGTTGTGGATGGGTGTACAAGGGTTAAATTGCCCTCTGCCAGTTCTGTCCCCTGCTGCTGAAGCTTTTGTGCATCTACTGTAAGTAAGGAAGCCTCACTTCCCCATACTACATATATTTTAATTAAATATAACATCAAGCTAAGAATCTCTCTTATTATAACTGCAGTAATTAAAGATGTTCCCTTCTAACACGTCCCATTCAGCAGCCCCACAAAACTGGCCACAGATGTAACGATTGCTCGGGGCCTCATCAATAGAACCAATAGAAGAAACAATATTCAGGCACACTTTGTCATTTCACAATGTGTCTATAACTATATTATTACATGTGGATAGAAACACTCCCCAGGTTGTCTCATTCTAATGCGTATCGCCCCCTAGTGGGACTTAAACATGCCCCACTAGAAGGGCAAAATGTGACAGAGGAAGACAGCCTATGGAGTTTTTCTGCTCCCTTGTTTTCAATAAAGATTTTAAAGTATTGCAGAATGACAGACTGGGACGTGACATGGTTTATTCAACTGCAATAAGCTGGGAACTGAGCCCATGAGGTTCATGCTGAGATTCATAAAGTGGTGCAGAAAGTTAGTAGGTGATCCAACCCATTGGCACCCATTTAATACTGACCTATTAGGTTTTAAAAATTTGACTAGGCCATCAAGGCCCAAACAAATTCTATACTATATGCCTTCACAGTTTACTGTATTACAATGTTGTGTAATATGTGCAGCAACTTTTTTTTATGTTCTTAATTAATAAAATAAAAATGTATTGATCTGTAAATATAATGCTCTCTTTTCTTTTACAGAGACTTGAAACCCGCCAACATACTGCTTGACGGCACCGGCCATGTAAAACTCGCAGACTTTGGCCTTTCTATAGTTGATGTGTTTGGATCCAAGAAAGTGTATAGTTATTGCGGTAGTGAAGACTATATGGCACCAGAGGTAAGTATCTACCACCCTTCATTTGCCCTTTTAACACTTCAATCTTTATATTATTACCCTATTTCCCCGAAAATAAGACCTAGCGTTATTTTTGGGGGTGGCTGCAATATAAGCCCTACCCCGAAAAAAAAAACCCTAGTTAAAGTCGTCGTAAAAACGTAATCCGTTTTGTAAAAAGATTATATAATGTGCAGCGTGTCTCCTTTTTGTAACTTTGTTTTGGAAAATACCTTACTTACAGTGCCGCTGGGTGCTCACGTGACCGGCTGGAGATCTTCTCTCCAACGTCAGTGGTCCCTTCCTCTGCAGTGCTCAGAGTGGAGAAGAGCTACGGCGGGTCACTATGCTGGCTATCATGCTTTAAAGGATCAGGATATTTTTTTTCTTTTTAGGGTTACAACCACTCTAAGATCGTCATGATGACATGACTGTATTTGAATAAATGTAGATTATTGTACATGCCGTAAAGAAATAAGACATCCCCTGAAAATAAAGCCTAGTGTGATTTTTGTAGCCAAAATTAATATAAGACCCGGTCTTATTTTCGGGGAAACACAGTGGGGAAGATCCACAAAGAAATTACGCCGGCATATCTATTGATACGCCGGTGTAATTTCAAAATTCCTGCGTCGTATCTTTGTTTTGAATCCTCAAAACAAGATACAACGGCATCTCGGCTAGATCCGACAGGCGTACGTCTTAGTACGCCGTCGGATCTAAGCTGCAATTTTTCGGCGGCCGCTAGGTGGCGTTTCCGTCGAATTCCGCGTCGAGTATGCAAATTAGCTATTTACGGCAATCCACGAACGTATGTCCGGCCGGCGCATTTTTTTACGTTGTTTGCGTTTGGCTTTTTCCGGCGTATAGTTAAAGCTGCCGTTATGAGGCGTACTCAATGTTAAGTATGGCCGTCGTTCCCGCGTACAATTTTGAATTTTTTGCGTAAGTCGTTCGCCAATAGGAATTTGTGTAGAATGACGTCACCGTCGCAAGCATTGGCTGTTTACGGTTTAATTTCGAGCATGCGCACTGGGATACCCCCACGGACGGCGCATGCGCAGTACAAAAAAACGTTTACGTCGGGTCACGACGTATTTACATAAAACACGCCCCCATTATATCCATTTGAATTCCGCGCCCTTACACCGTGAGAGATACACTACACTGCCGTAACTTACGGCGCGGATTATTTGTGGATTAAAAAAAAAAAGATAAGTTACGGCGGCATAGCGTGTCTTAGATACGCTGCGCCCAGCGCAAAGGTACGAGGATCTGCCCCAGTATGTTTATGATTTCATGACAAGAAGCCTAAAAGAAAGACAGGGGCCACACCGTGACCTGTAATTTCTATCAACTATTTATTACCTATTATCACTGCTCTGTGTATGGCTGATCATGTGCTTTATTTTAAAGTTACCCTTACTCTTTGTTTTATCAGATTCACCATAGAAAACCCTACGATGCTACGGTCGACTATTATGCACTTGGTGTTATCCTGTTTGAAATGGCCACAGGAGAAGAAGCAGAATTAGCCAAATGCAGGAAATCACTCTATCCAAAGAACATTGACCCTGACCTTCCAGATGTCATTGAGAAAGTAAGTATAGATAGTCTAGAATTAGAATTATCCAAGAGCTATAGGTCCTGAGCGTTGTTTATTAAAAAGGCTCTTCTGCATTGAAGAGGGAAGCTTGCAGAAAGTTCTCTAGCATGTAGTACATTACCAGATCCTGTATGTCGGCTACCTGGTCCCCCACTGTGCTCTGTGATTCCTTTCACCAGCCCCCACATCATTACTATTTGCTATAGTGATGTAGGGGTTCGAGTCAGGAAGCACAGACGGGGTATCTGACTTCTGGAAGTGAAATACAGATTTTATGGCAGGATATTCACCACACAGGAGGTCAGCATTACATCTGAACTACCCATGTGACATCCTGAAAACATGAGCTGTTGGAGAAACTCCTAGACCGGTTCAGGAATGCTACCTTAGATCCTTCCAGAAGACATATCTTAATTTAAAATGACACTAAGAAATTAAAATATGACTATTGAGTATTTTTTTTTTTTTTAAATGGCCGAAACTAAACTGACTGATTTATCATTTTCTATTATTGACAATCTACTGTATGCTAAATATATCTTTTTCATTACAGCTTCTTAAAAAAAATCCAAAAGTTCGCGGGACGGCAGTAAAAAGACTGCGAGAACACCCCTTCTTCAGATCAATTGAGTGGAAGAAGCTGGAGGAAGGAAAGGTTACCCCACCATTGTGGATGCCAGAAGTAAGTCCATTGGAAGTACAATTAATATTATGTGTGCACATACAAGGAGATCATTTCACTGCTATTTATTATTATAAAATATCATTATAAGTTCATAGAAGAACCAAAATATCAGTTATAATGGTAACATTAGGTAGTGTAGTGTTACATATGAAAATGCATCTCCTGGTTGGTATGTCCTGTATTGAATGATAGGTCTGATTTATGTATTTTCTTGTTGCAGTGCCCAGAAAAAGACACAAATGAGCAAATAGGAGTAAAGGAACTGATTTACTACAGAGGAAAGAACGAGAAGAAAATTGCAAATTCGAAACAGAGATTGTTTGATGGCTTCAGCTTCATAAGCAGGAAATGGAAAAAAGATGCTGAACAGGAAATGAAAGAATTAAGCGGCTGACTTTTGAGATAGGGGCAGATAGGGGTGATATGGGGCAGGTTAGGGTTATATAGGTCAGTTTGGGGTAGTATAGGGCAGGTTGGGTTGGTATAGAGCAGGCTAGGGATGTATAGGGCAGATTGGGGTGGTATAGGCCAGGTTGGGGTGGTATAGGGCAGGTTGGGGTGGTATAGGGCAGGTTGGGTTAATATAGGGCAGTTTGGGGTGGTATATGGCAGGTGAGGGTGCTTTAGGGCAGATTGGAGTGGTAAAGGGCAGATTGGGTGGTATGGGGCAGGTGGGTAATGTAGGGTAGTTTGGGGTGATATAGGGCAGTTTGGGGTGATATAGGGCAGGTTGGGGTGATATAAGGCAGGTTGGGGTGATATAGGGCACGTTGGGGTGGGTATAGGGTAGGTTAGGATGATATGGGGCAGATTTGGGTGGTATAGGGCAGGTGAGGGTGCTTTAGGGAAGATTGGGGTGGTATAGGGCAGGTTAGGGTGCTTTAGGGCAGATTGGGGGGTATGGGGTAGGTTAGGGTGGTATAGGGCAGTTTGGGGTGGTATAGGGCAGATTGGGGTGGTATGAGGCAGGTTAGAGTATTATAGGGTAGTTTGGGGTGCTATAGGGCAGGTTAGGGTCGTATAGGGCAGATTGGGGTGGTATAGGCCAGGTTGGGGTGGTATAGGGCAGGTTGGGGTGGTATAGGGTAGGTTGGGGTGGTATAGGGTAGGTTAGGATGATATGGGGCAGATTTGGGTGGTATAGGGCAGGTGAGGGTGCTTTAGGGAAGATTGGGGTGGTATAGGGCAGGTTAGGGTGCTTTAGGGCAGATTGGGGGTATGGGGTAGGTTAGGGTGGTATAGGGCAGTTTGGGTGGTATAGGGCAGATTGGGGTGGTATGAGGCAGGTTAGAGTATTATAGGGTAGTTTGGGGTGCTATAGGGCAGGTTAGGGTCGTATAGGGCAGATTGGGGTGGTATAGGCCAGGTTGGGGTGGTATAGGGCAGGTTGGGGTGGTATAGGGCAGGTTGGGGTGGTATAGGGCAGGTTGGGTTAATATAGGGCAGTTTGGGGTGGTATAGGGCAGGTGAGGGTGCTTTAGGGCAGATTGGGGTGGTAAAGGGCAGATTGGGATGTATGGGGCAGGTGGGTAATGTAGGGTAGTTTGGGGTGATATAGGGCAGTTTGGGGTGATATAGGGCAGGTTGGGGTGATATAAGGCAGGTTGGGGTGATATAAGGCAGGTTAGGGTAATATAGGACAGGTTAGGGATGTATAGAACAGATTGGGGTGGTATAGGGCAGGTTAGGGTAATATAGGGCAGTTTGGGGTGGTATAGGGCAGGTTAGGGTGCTTTAGGGCAGATTGGGGGGTATGGGGTAGGTTAGGGTGGTATAGGGCAGTTTGGGGTGGTATAGGGCAGATTGGGGTGGTATGAGGCAGGTTAGAGTATTATAGGGTAGTTTGGGGTGCTATAGGGCAGGTTAGGGTCGTATAGGGCAGATTGGGGTGGTATAGGCCAGGTTGGGGTGGTATAGGGCAGGTTGGGGTGGTATAGGGCAGGTTGGGGTGGGTATAGGGTAGGTTAGGATGATATGGGGCAGATTTGGGTGGTATAGGGCAGGTGAGGGTGCTTTAGGGAAGATTGGGGTGGTATAGGGCAGGTTAGGGTGCTTTAGGGCAGATTGGGGGTATGGGGTAGGTTAGGGTGGTATAGGGCAGTTTGGGTGGTATAGGGCAGATTGGGGTGGTATGAGGCAGGTTAGAGTATTATAGGGTAGTTTGGGGTGCTATAGGGCAGGTTAGGGTCGTATAGGGCAGATTGGGGTGGTATAGGCCAGGTTGGGGTGGTATAGGGCAGGTTGGGTTAATATAGGGCAGTTTGGGGTGGTATAGGGCAGGTGAGGGTGCTTTAGGGCAGATTGGGGTGGTAAAGGGCAGATTGGGTGGTATGGGGCAGGTGGGTAATGTAGGGTAGTTTGGGGTGGTATAGGGTAGTTTAGGATGATATGGGGCAGATTGGGGTGGTATAGGGCAGGTGAGGATGCTTTAGGGAAGATTGGGGTGGTATAGGGTAGGTTAGGATGATATGGGGCAGATTGGGGTGGTATAGGGCAGGTGAGGGTGCTTTAGGGAAGATTGGGGTGGTATAGGGCAGACTAGGGTGGTATAGGGCAGATTTGGGTGATATGGGGCAGGTTAGGGTTATATAGGTCAGTTTGGGTGGTATAGGGCAGTTTGGGGTGATATAGGGCAGGTTGGGGTGATATAAGGCAGGTTGGGGTGATATAGGGCAGGTTAGGGTAATATAGGACAGGTTAGGGATGTATATAATAGATTGGGGTGGTATAGGGCAGGTTAGGGAAATATAGGGCAGTTTGGGGTGGTATAGGGCAGGTTAGGGTGCTTTAGGGCAGATTGGGGGGTATGGGGTAGATTATGGTGTTATAGGGCAGTTTGGGGTGGTATAGGGCAGATTGGGGTGGTATGAGGCAGGTTAGAGTATTATAGGGTAGTTTGGGGTGCTATAGGGCAGGTTAGGGTCGTATAGGGCAGATTGGGGTGGTATAGGCCAGGTTGGGGTGGTATAGGGCAGGTTGGGTTAATATAGGGCAGTTTGGGGTGGTATAGGGCAGGTGAGGGTGCTTTAGGGCAGATTGGGGTGGTAAAGGGCAGATTGGGTGGTATGGGGCAGGTGGGTAATGTAGGGTAGTTTGGGGTGGTATAGGGTAGTTTAGGATGATATGGGGCAGATTGGGGTGGTATAGGGCAGGTGAGGGTGCTTTAGGGAAGATTGGGGTGGTATAGGGTAGGTTAGGATGATATGGGGCAGATTGGGGTGGTATAGGGCAGGTGAGGGTGCTTTAGGGAAGATTGGGGTGGTATAGGGCAGACTAGGGTGGTATAGGGCAGATTTGGGTGATATGGGGCAGGTTAGGGTTATATAGGTCAGTTTGGGTGGTATAGGGCAGTTTGGGGTGATATAGGGCAGGTTGGGGTGATATAAGGCAGGTTGGGGTGATATAGGGCAGGTTAGGGTAATATAGGACAGGTTAGGGATGTATATAATAGATTGGGGTGGTATAGGGCAGGTTAGGGAAATATAGGGCAGTTTGGGGTGGTATAGGGCAGGTTAGGGTGCTTTAGGGCAGATTGGGGGGTATGGGGTAGATTATGGTGTTATAGGGCAGTTTGGGGTGGTATAGGGCAGATTGGGGTGGTATGAGGCAGGTTAGAGTATTATAGGGTAGTTTGGGGTGCTATAGGGCAGGTTAGGGTCGTATAGGGCAGATTGGGGTGGTATAGGCCAGGTTGGGGTGGTATAGGGCAGGTTGGGGTGGTATAGGGTAGGTTAGGATGATATGGGGCAGATTTGGGTGGTATAGGGCAGGTGAGGGTGCTTTAGGGAAGATTGGGGTGGTATAGGGCAGGTTAGGGTGCTTTAGGGCAGATTGGGGGTATGGGGTAGGTTAGGGTGGTATAGGGCAGTTTGGGTGGTATAGGGCAGATTGGGGTGGTATGAGGCAGGTTAGAGTATTATAGGGTAGTTTGGGGTGCTATAGGGCAGGTTAGGGTCGTATAGGGCAGATTGGGGTGGTATAGGCCAGGTTGGGGTGGTATAGGGCAGGTTGGGGTGGTATAGGGCAGGTTGGGTTAATATAGGGCAGTTTGGGGTGGTATAGGGTAGGTTAGGAATGATATGGGGCAGATTGGGGTGGTAAAGGGCAGATTGGGTGGTATGGGGCAGGTGGGTAATGTAGGGTAGTTTGGGGTGGTATAGGGTAGTTTAGGATGATATGGGGCAGATTGGGGTGGTATAGGGCAGGTGAGGGTGCTTTAGGGAAGATTGGGGTGGTATAGGGTAGGTTAGGATGATATGGGGCAGATTGGGGTGGTATAGGGCAGGTGAGGGTGCTTTAGGGAAGATTGGGGTGGTATAGGGCAGACTAGGGTGGTATAGGGCAGATTTGGGTGATATGGGGCAGGTTAGGGTTATATAGGTCAGTTTGGGTGGTATAGGGCAGTTTGGGGTGATATAGGGCAGGTTGGGGTGATATAAGGCAGGTTGGGGTGATATAGGGCAGGTTAGGGTAATATAGGACAGGTTAGGGATGTATATAATAGATTGGGGTGGTATAGGGCAGGTTAGGGAAATATAGGGCAGTTTGGGGTGGTATAGGGCAGGTTAGGGTGCTTTAGGGCAGATTGGGGGGTATGGGGTAGATTATGGTGTTATAGGGCAGTTTGGGGTGGTATAGGGCAGATTGGGGTGGTATGAGGCAGGTTAGAGTATTATAGGGTAGTTTGGGGTGCTATAGGGCAGGTTAGGGTCGTATAGGGCAGATTGGAGTGATATAGGGCAGATAGGGGTGGTATAGGGCAGGTGAGGGTGCTTTAATTGTTGTTTTATTGTTCTCTCCCGCTCTATTCTCTCTCTATTGTTATGCTCTTTTTTACTGTATTCTATTCTGCAATGTTGTATTGTTGTTATGTTTTTTCATGCTTGCTTTTCAGGCATGTCATTTTTTTATACTTTACGATTTATTTATCTTGACAGCAACATCGTTTGCTCCCACGATACATAAAGCCGTGACTCCAGTGCTGTAGGAGGTGATTTCACCACCACAGTTAAAAAAAGAGCATATATGCTGAAGCATGGGGCAGATTGGGGTGGGCAGATTGGGGTGGTATAGGCCAGGTTGGGGTGGTATAGGGCAGGTTGGGGTGGTATAGGGCAGGTTGGGTTAATATAGGGCAGTTTGGGGTGGTATAGGGTAGGTTAGGAATGATATGGGGCAGATTGGGGTGGTAAAGGGCAGATTGGGTGGTATGGGGCAGGTGGGTAATGTAGTTTGGGGTGCTATAGGGCAGGTTAGGGTCGTATAGGGCAGATTGGAGTGATATAGGGCAGATAGGGGTGGTATAGGGCAGGTGAGGGTGCTTTAATTGTTGTTTTATTGTTCTCTCCCGCTCTATTCTCTCTCTATTGTTATGCTCTTTTTTACTGTATTCTATTCTGCAATGTTGTATTGTTGTTATGTTTTTTCATGCTTGCTTTTCAGGCATGTCATTTTTTTATACTTTACGATTTATTTATCTTGACAGCAACATCGTTTGCTCCCACGATACATAAAGCCGTGACTCCAGTGCTGTAGGAGGTGATTTCACCACCACAGTTAAAAAAAGAGCATATATGCTGAAGCATGGGGGCAGCAGGGGCGGAGGAGGGATTTTGCTCCTAATGCCGTGTACATACGGTCGAAATTCCGACGGAGGCTTGCCCGTGGAAAAGTCAGACCGTGTGTTCGCGGCATAACTTTTTTGCGGGAGGATGCCCCCATGCTTTGGCATATATATATATATTTTAGGCACAGGTTGCGTTAAATTTTTTTTTATATTATACTATGTTTTTTTTGGTATTTGCTTTGCAGGTATGGTATGATCTTACTGTTATACTGCAATGTTACTTTGTTTTAATGTTAACCATCATTTGCTTAGCAGGTACGTCATTCAGTTGCAGGGCGGATTTATTTATCTTGACAGCAATAGCGTTTGCTCCCACGATACATAAAGCCGTGACTCCGACGCTGTAGGAGGTGATTTCACCACCACAGTTAAAAAAAGAGCATATATGCCGAAGCATGGGGGCAGCAGGGGCAGCAGGGGCGGAGGAGCGAGTTTGCTCCTAATGCCGCGTACATACGGTCGAAATTCCGACGGAGGCTTGCCCGTGGACAAGTCCGACCATGTGTACGCGGCATAACTTTTTTGCGGGAGGATGCCCCCATGCTTCGGCATATATATTTTTTAGGCACAGATTGCGTTAAAAAATGTTTTATTTTTTAATATTTTTTTTTGGTATTTGCTTTGCAGGTATGGTATGGTAAGTTTAGTCTGAGGCCGGGTACACACGGCAAACATGTACGATGAAACCGGTCCGTCGGACCGTTTTCACCGTACATGTCTGCCCGGGGACTTCTGTACGATGGCTGTACTAACCATCGTACAGAAGTCCGCGCGTAAACAATACGCGGGGCGTGTCCGTGCCGTCACCGCGGCGATGACACGGCGACGTGGGCGGGCCTGCCTTTTAAATGCTTCCACGCATGCGTCAAAGTCATTCGACGCATGCGAGGGACGGCGGGCGCTCGGACATGTACGGTAGGTCTGTACTGACGACCATACATGTCCGAGCGGGCAGGATTCCAGCAGGCGGTTTTAAAACAAGTCCAGGAATATTTGCCTGCTGGGAAAAGGCCCGGCGGGCAAATGTTTGCTGGAATTCTGCCCGCTCGCGCCTACACATGACCGAACATGTATGCTGAAACTGGTCCGCGGACCAGTTTCAGCATAGATGTTTGGTCGTGTGTACGGGGCCTTACTGTTATACTGTAATGTTACTTTGTTTTAATGTTAACCATCATTTACTTAGCAGGTATGCCATTTAGTTGCAGCGCGTATTTATTTATCTTGACAGCAACAGCGTTTGCTCCCACCATACATAAAGCCGTGACTCCAACACTGTAGAAGGTGATTTCACCACCACAGTTGAAAAAAAGAAAGAGCATATATGCCAATGCATGGGGGCAGCAGGGGCGGAGGAGCGATTTTGCTCCTAATGCCGCGTACATAGGGTTGAAATTCCGACGAAGGCTTGCCCGTGGAAAAGTCAGACCGTGTGTACGCGGCATAACTTTTTATGCCGCGTACATACGGTTGAAATTCCGACGGAGGCTTGCCCGTGGAAAAGTCCGACCGTGTGTTCGCGGCATAACTTTTTTGCGGGAGGATGCCCCCATGCTTTGGCATATATATATTTTAGGCACGGGTTGCATTAAATTTTTTTTTATATTTTACTATGTTTTTTTTTGTATTTGCTTTGCAGGTATGGTATGATCTTACTGTTATACTGTAATGTTACTTTGTTTTAATGTTAACCATCATTTGCTTAGCAGGTACGTCATTCAGTTGCAGCACGGATTTATTTATCTTGACAGCAACAGCGTTTGCTCCCACGATACATAAAGCCGTGACTCCGACGCTGTAGGAGGTGATTTCACCACCACAGTTAAAAAAAAGAGCATATATGCCGAAGCATGGGGGCAGCAGGGGCGGAGGAGCGATTTTGCTCCTAATGCCGCGAACATACGCTCGAAATTCCGACGGAGGCATGCCCGTGGAAAAGTCCGACCGTGTGTACGCGGCATAACTTTTTTGCGGGAGGATGCCCCCATGCTTCGGCATATATATATTTTAGGCACAGATTGCAATAAAAAATGTTTTATTTTTTAATATGTTTTTTTTTTGGTATTTGCTTTGCAGGTATGGTATGGTAAGGTCTTACTGTTATACTGTAATGTTACTTTGTTTTAATGTTAACCATCATTTACTTAGCAGGTATGCCATTTAGTTGCAGCGTGTATTTATTTATCTTGACAGCAACAGCGTTTGCTCCCACGATATATAAAGCCGTGACTCCAACACTGTAGAAGGTGATTTCACCACCACAGTTGAAAAAAAGAGCATATATTCCAAAGCATGGGGGCAGCAGGGGCGGAGGAGCGATTTTGCTCCTAATGCCGCGTACATACGGTCGAAATTCCGACGGAGGCATGCCCGTGGAAAAGTTAGACCGTGTGTACGCGGCATAACTTTTTTGCGGGAGGATGCCCCCATGCTTCGGCATATATTTTAGGCACAGATTGCGTTAAATTTTTTTTTATTTTTTACTATGTTTTTTTGGTATTTGCTTTGCAGGTATGGTATGATCTTACTGTTATACTGTAATGTTACTTTGTTTTAATGTTAACCATCATTTGCTTAGCAGGTACGTCATTCAGTTGCAGCGCGGATTTATTTATCTTGACAGCAACATCGTTTGCTCCCACGATACATAAAGCCGTGACTCCAGTGCTGTAGGAAGTGATTTCACCACCACAGTTAAAAAAAGAGCATATATGCTGAAGCATGGGGGCAGCAGGGGCGGAGGAGGGATTTTGCTCCTAATGCCATGTACATACGGTCGAAATTCCGACGGAGGCTTGCCCGTGGAAAAGTCAGACCGTGTGTTCGCAGCATAACTTTTTTGCGGGAGGATGCCCCCATGCTTTGGCATATATATATATATATATATTTTAAGCACAGGTTGCGTTAAATTTTTTTTTATTTTTTACTATGTTTTTTTGGTATTTGCTTTGCAGGTATGGTATGATCTTACTGTTATACTGTAATGTTACTTTGTTTTAATGTTAACCATCATTTGCTTAGCAGGTACGTCATTCAGTTGCAGCGCGGATTTATTTATCTGACAGCAACAGCGTTTGCTCCCACGATACATAAAGCCGTGACTCCGACGCTGTAGGAGGTGATTTCACCACCCACCACAGTTAAAAAAAGAGCATATATGCCGAAGCATGGGGGCAGCAGGGGCGGAGGAGCGATTTTGCTCCTAATGCCGCGTACATACGGTCGAAATTCCGACGGAGGCTTGCCTGTGGACAAGTCCGACCGTGTGTACGCGGCATAACTTTTTTTTTGCGGGAGGATGCCCCCATGCTTCGGCATATATATATTTTAGGCACAGATTGCAATAAAAAATGTTGTTTTTTTTAATATGTTTTTTTTGGTATTTGCTTTGCAGGTATGGTATGGTAAGGTCTTACTGTTATACCGTAATGTTACTTTGTTTTAATGTTAACCATCATTTACTTAGCAGGTATGCCATTTAGTTGCAGCGCGTATTTATTTATCTTGACAGCAACAGCATTTGCTCCTACGATACATAAAGCCGTGACTCCAACACTGTAGAAGGTGATTTCACCACCACAGTTGAAAAAAAGAAAGAGCATATATGCCAAAGCATGGGGGCAGCAGGGGCGGAGGAGCGATTTTGCTCCTAATGCCGTGTACATACGGTCGAAATTCCGACGGAGGCTTGCCCGTGGAAAAGTCTGACCGTGTGTTCGCGGCATAACTTTTTTGCGGGAGGATGCCCCCATGCTTTGGCATTTATATATTTTAGGCACAGGTTGCGTTAAAAAATTTTTTATTTTTGAATATGTTTTTTTTTTGGTATTTGCTTTGCAGGTATGGTATGGTAAGGTCTTACTGTTATACTGTAATGTTACTTTGTTTTAATGTTAACCATCATTTACTTAGCAGGTATGCCATTTAGTTGCAGCGCATATTTATTCATCTTGACAGCAACAGCGTTTGCTCCCACGATACATAAAGCCGTGACTCCAACACTGTAGAAGGTGATTTCACCACCACAGTTGAAAAAAAGAAAGAGCATATATGCCGAAGCATGGGGGCAGCAGGGGCGGAGGAGCGATTTTGCTCCTAATGCCGCGTACATAGGGTTGAAATTCCGACGAAGGCGTGCCCGTGGAAAAGTTAGACCGTGTGTACGCGGCATAACTTTTTATGCCGCGTACATACGGTCGGAATTCCGACGGAGGCTTGCCCGTGGAAAAGTCAGACCGTGTGTATGCAGCTTAAATTTTTTGCGGGAGGATGCCCCCATGCTTCGGCATATATAAATGGTGCATGTATGCCCATCATTAGAAGTGGGTGGATGAAGGTAGGGTTGTCCCGATACCACTTTTGTAGGACTGAGTAAAAGTACCGATACTTTTTTTCAAGTACTCGCCGATACCGAATACCAATACTTTTTTTAAATATGTCCCCAAATGCAGCCATGTCCCCCCCATATGCAGCCATGTCCCCCCACAAATGCAGCCATGTCCCCCCCATATGCAGCCATGTCCCCCCCATATGCAGCCATGTCCCCCCCATTTCCAGCCATGTCCCCCCCCCCATATGCAGCCATGTCCCCCCATATCCAGCCATGTCTCCCCCATATCCAGCCATGTCCCCCCCATATGCAGCCATGTCCCCCCCATATGCAGCCATGTCCCCCCCATATGCAGCCATGTCCCCCCATATCCAGCCATGTCCCCCCATAATCCAGCCATGTCCCCCCCATATGCAGCCATGTCTCCCCCCCATATCCAGCTATGTCCCCCCCCCCATATGGAGCCATGTCCCCCCATATCCAGCCATGTCTCCCCCCATATCCAGCCATGTCCCCCCCATGCAGCCATGTCCCCCCCCATGCAGCCATGTCTCCCCCCATATCCAGCCATGTCTCCCCCCATATCCAGCCATGTCTCCCCCCATATCCAGCCATGTCCCCCCCATGCAGCCATGTCTCCCCCCATGCAGCCATGTCTCCCCCATGCAGCCATGTCTCCCCCCATGCAGCCATGTCTCCCCCCATGCAGCCATGTCTCCCCCCATATCCAGCCATGTCCCCCCATATCCAGCCATGTCCCCCCCATGCAGCCATGTCTCCCCCCATGCAGCCATGTCCCCCCATGCAGCCATGTCTCCCCCATGCAGCCATGTCTCCCCCCATGCAGCCATGTCTCCCCCCCATATCCAGCCATGTCCCCCTTACCTGCATCCCGCCGCATTCTCCGCTGCCGCCGACTGGTTAATACGCGCGGGGAACATTACACAGCTTTCATTTGAATAACTGTAATGATTCGCGCCGCGCTGCGTATAGACACTCCCCCTCGCTCGGGATTGGACAGTTCACCCGAGCAAGGGGGGTGTCTATACGCTGCGCGGCGCGAATCATTACAGCTATTCAAATGAAAGCTGTAATGTTCCCTGCCCGTATTACCCAGTCGGCGGTAGCGGGGATGCGGCGTACTGGTGGCGGGATGCGGCGTAACGGCGGCGGCGGGGGTGCAAGTATTCTATTTCGGTATCGGGGGTATTTGCGGGAGTACAAGTACTCCCGCAAATACTGGGAATCTGTCCCGATACCGATACTAGTATCGGTATCGGGACAACCCTAGATGAAGGGAATTATTATAATGGTGGGCATACCCACCGATCAATCTCTTTTTTTCGTTCAGCCAATAGGCTGCATGAAAAAAAAGATTACAATACATGTCCAACAAGGACCATCAACGTACTGGTATGTTGCTGGACTTTGAATGATTATACCAGAATGATGCCTGCAGGTTTAGGAATCATCTTGGTATAATTATTTTCCACCAGTGGTCAGGTTTCATGTAAAAGCAATCCTAGCGGCTAATTAGCCTCTAGACTGCTTTTACAAGCATTGGGAGGGAATTCCCCCCACCCTCCCCGGATATAAACAGCGATATTGGGAAATTAAGAAAGCATTTTATCACACCGATCTTGGTGTGGTCAGATGCTTTGAGGCCAGAGGAAAGATCTAAGGTCTAATAGACCCCAATTTTTTCAAAAAAAGAATACCTGTAACTATTGCTATCATAGGGGATATTTACATTCCCTGAGATAACAATAAAAAATGGTGAAAAAAAACAAAATGGAAGGAACAGTTTAAAAATAAAATAAAAAAGCAAAATAAATAATAAAAAAAAAGAAAAAAAAGCACCCCTGTGCAGGGGAGCTCTTGCACAAAGGCGAACGCAAGCGTCGGTCTGGAGTCATATGTAAACAGCAATTGCACCATGCATGTGAGGTATCACCGCAAAGGTCAGATCGAGGGCAGTAATTTTAGCAGTAGACCTTCTCTGTAAATCTAATGTGGTAACCTGTAAAGGCTTTTAAAAATGTATGTAGTTTATCGTCACTGCACGTTTGTGCGCAATTTTAAAGCACGTTGTGTTTGGTATCCATGTACTCACCCTAAGATCATCTTTTTTTATTTCATCAAACATTTGGGCAATATAGTGTGTTTTAGTGCATTCAAATGAAATGTGTATTTTTTCCCCAAAAAAATTAGTTTGAAAAATCGCTGAGCAAATACTGTGTGGAAGGAAAAAAAATGCAACACCCACCATTTTAATCTATAGGGCCTTTGCTTTAAAAATATATATAATGTTTGGGGGTTCAACTTAATTTTCTTGCAAAAAAAAATGTTTTCATGTAAACAAAAAGTGTCAGAAAGGGCTTTGTCTTCAAGTGGTTAGAAGAGGGGGTGATGTGTGACATAAGCTTCTAAATGTTGTGCATAAAATGCCAGGACAGTTCAAACACCCCCCTCCCCTCCAATGACCCCATTTTGGAAAGTAGACACCCCAAGCTATTTCCTGAGAGGCATGTTGAGTCCATGGAATATTTTATATTTTGACACAAGTTGCGGGGGGGGGGGGGGGGTTGTGCCATCTTGGCATTTTATGGCCTTCAAAAATGTGATAGGTTGTGATAGGCAGTGAGGAGTGAAATCAAAAATGTATGCCCTTAGAAATCTTGAAGGCGGTGCTTGGGTTTCGGGGTGCCGTACATGGCTAGGCTCCCAAAAAGTCCCACACATGTGGTATCCCCGTACCCAGGAGAAGCAGCAGAATGTATTTTGGGGTGTAATTCCACATATGCCCATGGCATGTGTGAGCAATATATCATTTAGTGACAACTTTGTGCAAAAAAAAAAAGTTTGTAATTTTCCCGCAACTTGTGTGCAAAATATAAAATATTCCATGGACTCAACATGCCTCTCAGCAAATAACTTGGGGTGTCTACTTTCCAAAATGGCGTCATTTGGGGGGGTTTTGTGCTATTTGGGCATTTTATGGCCTTCGAAACTGTGATAGGTAGTGAGGAGTGAAATCAAAAATTTGCGCTCTTAGAAATCCTGAAGGCGGTGCTTGGTTTTTGGGGCCCCATTCGTGGCTAGGCTCCCAAAAAGTCCCACACATGTGGTATCCCCGTACTGAGGAGAAGCAGCAAAATGTATTTTGGGGTGCAATTCCACATATAACCATGGCATGTATGAGCAATATATCATTTAGTGACAACTTTTTGTAAATTTTTTATTTTCTTTGTCATTATTCAATCACTTGGGGAAAAAAAATATTCAATGGGCTCAGCATGCCTCTCAGCAAATAGCTTGGGGTGTTTTTTTTCCCAAAATTGGGTCATTTGGGGGGGGTTTTGTGCCATCTTGGCATTTTATGGCCTTCAAAAATGTGATAGGTTGTGATAGGCAGTAAGGAGTGAAATCAAAAATGTATGCCCTTAGAAATCTTGAAGGCGGTGCTTGGTTTTCGGGGTCCCGTACATGACTAGGCTCTCAAAAAGTCCCACACATGTGGTATCCCCGAACCCAGGAGAAGCAGCAGAATGTATTTTGGTGTGTAATTCCACATATGCCAATGGCATGTGTGAACAATATATCATTTAGTGACAACTTTGTGCAAAAAAAAAAAGTTTGTAATTTTTCCGCAACTTGTGTGCAAAATATAAAATATTCCATGGACTCAACATGCCTCTCAGCAAATAACTTGGTGTGTCTACTTTCCAAAATGGGGTCATTTGGGGGGGTTTTGTGCTATTTGGGCATTTTTTGTCCTTCGAAACGGTGATAGGTAGTGAGGGGTGAAATCAAAAATTTTCTCCCTTAGAAATCCTGAAGGCGCTGCTTGGTTTTTGGGGCCCCATACGCGGCTAGGCTCCCAAAAAGTCCCACACATGTGGTATCCCCGTACTCAGAAGAAGCAGCAAAATGCATTTTTAGGTGCAATGCTACATATAACCATGGCATGTGTGAGCAATATATCATTTAGTGACAACTTTTTGTAAAAACTTTTTGTCATTATTCAATCACTTGGGGAAAAAAAAATATTCAATGGGCTCAACATGCCTCTCAGCAATTTCCTTGGGGTGTCTACATTCCAAAATGGGGTCATTTGGGGGGTGTTGTACTGCCCTGCCAGTTTAGCACCTCAAGAAATGAGATAGGCAGTCATAAATTAAGAGCTGTGTAAATTCCAGAAAATGTACCCTAGTTTGTAGACGCTATAACTTTTACGAAAACCAATAAATATACGCTTATTGACATTTTTTTTACTAAAAACATGTGACTGAATACATTTTGGCCTAAATGTATGACTAAAATTGAGTTTATTCGATTTTTCTTATAACAAAAAAGTAGAAAATATCATTTGTTTCCAAATTTTCGGTCTTTTTCTGTTTATAACGCAAAAAATTTAAACCGCAGAGGCAATCAAATACCATCAAACGAAAGCTCTATTTGTGGGAAAAAAAAGAACACAAATTCCGTTTGGGTACAACATTGCATGACCACGCAATTACCAGTTAAAGCAGCGCAGTGCCAAATTGTAAAAACACCTCAGGATCCTTAACCTGCATAATGGTCCGGGTCTTAAGTGGTTAACAAAGGTTGTATTCTCGATGTTAATATTTTAGTCAGTATTTTAATGTCTATATTTAATTATACTATTGGCCTGTATGAAGAGCATAATTTTGGATCCTTCATTTCTTTATGTATAAGGGTTATATGTGCCTGTCTCATTGAATCTGGAAGAGTCCCTTTTGACAACCTATTTGTGAATATTTCTGCTAATTTTGGGGCCAAGAATTGCCCGTATTTTATATAAAATTCAACAGGGATTCCATCGTATCTGTGGGGCCTGAACTTCCTGGCTAGAGCACCGGATCACTGCAGTGGAGTTGGGGGTAACAATTTGCTTCTCTCATCATTCAGATATCGGCTCTTTCAGCCGGCGATTCCCTACACCAGTGATGGTGAACCTTGGCACCCCAGATGTTTTGGAACTACATTTCCCATATTGCTCATGCACTCTACAGTATAGTTGAGCATCAATGGAAATGTAGTTCCAAAACATCTGGGGTGCCAAGGTTCGCCATCACTGCCCTACACCATAAGAACAATCATATCGGCTGGTCAATCAGGTTGATCGTTCTTACGGGCGGCGAGAGGGGATGTCCCCCCTCCCGCCACCCTCTGGTACTTCTACCGACTCACCGCTGCCATCGGTGAGTCGGAGAACGGATCTGCCGGCCCTGAATGTTTACCATAGAGATTTACGGCGGACCAGGTGGTCGCCGGAGTCTCTATGATCATTAGGAGGCCGGGCACAATGTTATAACATCACGCTCGGCCTCTGCATTCAAACAAACGGCGCCACCTCGGCTGGGAAGCGGAGATCGTTTTTTTATTATTATTTCAGCTGTCTCAGCCTAGAGGTGAGATGTGGGGTCTTATTGACCCCATATCTTACTTTAAAGAGGACCGATCATTCCAATATTCCTATTACAATGGACGTCTGCATTCCTTGTAATAGGAATAACATTTTTATTTTTTTTAAAATGCCCCTGTCCCCATGTGCTCGCACGCAAAAGCGAATGCATATGTAAGTCACATATTAAACGGTGTTCAAACCACACATGTGAGGTGTCACCACAAACGTGAGACCGAGAGCAATTATTCTAGCCCTAGACCTATAACTCAAACATGTAACCAGTAAACAATTTTAAAGCATCGCTTATGGGGATTTTTAAGTACAGAAGTTTGGCGCCATTCCACGAGCATGTGCAATTTTGAAGTGTGACATGTTAGGTATCTATTTACTCTGCATAGATTCATCTTTCACATTATGTATTATTTATAGCAAAAAAAATATGATTTTTACATGGGAGAAATGTCAGAATTGGCCTGGGTGACAAGTGGTTAAAGGCTAAGTACACCTTTAACCACTTGAGGACCTCTGCACGACGATATACGCCGACAGAATGGCACCGGTGGGCACATGGGTGTATATGTACGTCCCTGCCTTCCCGCGGGTGGGGGGTCTGATCTAAGCCCCCCCCCCCGGGGCCTGTGGTGCTCCGTTTCGGTCCAGTATCGACCCGGGATGAGGGGGCGGCCATTGGTTTCTGCCCACCCCCTCAGGATCGCTCCTGGCTAATGAGATGCTTGTGGCAGTCTTTTCGTCTGGATCGCCGAGGAGAGAAGACATCCAAGTAAGTTGCACACAAGCACTACACTGACACCAGTACACATAGGCACACAATCCACCCCCCCAGTCACCCCCAGATCACCCCCCCCCCCTGATCACCCCCCTTTAGGTCCAGGGTAGCCCCCTTCCCCCCAATAAAGGTTTAATCCCTTGATCGCCCCCCCCAAGGTTAACCCTTTCATCCCCCTATCGCTAGTGTCACTAAGCGATCATTTTTCTGATCACTGTGGTGCCACTGGTGCCGCTAGGTAGCCAGTTATGTTTTTTAGGTTCGCCGCCAGGTTTTTATAGCATCAGGTATCCCCCATATATTATCTAATAAAGGTTTTAACCCCCTGATTGCCCCTAGAGTTAACCCTTTCACCAGTGATCACTGTATAAGTGTCACTGGTGACGCTGGTTAGCCAGTTAGTTATTTAGGTTTCCCTGTCAGGTTTTTATATAGCGTCAGGTTCCAGCATATCTATATATATAAAACTCAACGTGTGTGTGTATGTATGTTCCAGCATCACGTCCAAACGGCTAAAGATATTAACATGAAACTTGGCACACATGTTACTTATATGTCAGCAACAAACATAGGATAGGTGGTTTAACCCTTACCCACCCCCATTTGCCATGGTCGGGGTTTTCCTTTAAAGTCCCATTCAACTCTATGGGAAATACATGTTACTTCATGTTCCAGCATCACGTCCAAATGGCTGAAAAGATTAACATGAAACTTGGCACACATGTTACTTATATGTCAGCAACAAACATAGGATAGGTGGTTTAACCCTTACCCACCCCCATTTGCCATGGTCGGGGTTTTCCTTTAAAGTCCCATTCAACTCTATGGGAAATACATGTTACTTCATAACTTCCAAACGGCTGTAGATATTTCGATAACACTTGGTCACATGTTACTTATATGCCCACTTAAACAATAGGATAGTTAATTTATCCCTTAACTACCCCCATTTGTGAGGGCCGGGGTTTTTGTTTAAAATCCCATGCAAATCAATGGGAAATGTATGTTCCCACATAACTTCTGTACCTGGTACACATATTACTTATATGCCAAATAAAAATATATGAGGCCCCGTACACACGACAGAGTTTCTCGGCAGAATTCACCGAGAAACTCGGTCAAAACCCGGATTCTGCCGAGAAACTCTGTCGTCTGTACAGTTTTGGCTCGATGGAGCCGCCGAGGAGCTCGACGAGAAAATAGAGAACATGTTCTCTATTTTCTCGTTGTTCTATGGGAGAAGGCGGCCCGCCGAGCTCCTCGGCGGCTTCATCCCAGAACTCGACGAGGAACTCGACGTGCTTGGCACGTCGAGTTCCTCGGCCGTGTGTACGGGGCCTGACAGTTAAATTAACCCTTACCTACACCCTTATATAAAAGATGGGTATATTTATATTACTATGATTTTCCTCCCCAAAAGGTTAAGATAGGAAGACCGGGCAACGCGGGGTATTCAGCTAGTTACCTAATAAAGGTTCTAACCCCCTGATTGCCCCTAGATTTAACCCTTTCACCAGTGATCACCGTATAAGTGTTACGGTGACGCTGGTTGGTTAGTTTGCTTTTTATAGCATCAGGGCACCCGCTGTATATAACCCAATAAAGGTTTAACCCCCTGATTGCCCGGCGGGTGATATCAAGTGCCAGTAACGCTAACACCCACACACAAAGCATACACCTCCCTTAGTGGTATAGTATCTGAACAGATCAAGATCTGATCGGATCTATACTAGTGTACCCAGCAGTTTAGGGTTCCAAAAAATGCATTCTCAGCGGGATCAGCCCAGATACCTGCTAGCACTTTTGTCCCTCCGCCCAGCCCAGCCTAGCCCATCCAAGTGCAGTATCGATCGATCACTGTCACTTACAAAACACAACACACATAACTGCAGCGTTCGCAGAGACAGGCCTGATCCCTGAGCTAACAGTTGTTTTTGGTAGCGTTTTATACATTTGCTGACAGGTCAGGTGCTTTTTTTACCTGTGAATCCTTACTAGTGTATCACAAAATTTGGAGCCCAAAATGGCAAAGCGAATGTACACTAGTAAAGAGGCCTACGAGTTTCTGAGCATGACAGATAGTGAAGAGAAGCTCACGCATCTGTCAGATTACATAGGGGGCGCTGGCAAGATTGTATGGAACTTGGTGTCACCCTTATTCGGAAAGGGGTACTATTTGTATGTGTGCCACTTTTTAGTCACTTGTTTGATCATCAGATTGGAGCATGTGGCACCGTGCGACCTAATCGCTGGGGCTTTCCCTAGTGGCTTGTAGAATCCCGTCTTAGGCTGGGGGAGAGAGACTGCTTAAGGTGTAATAATTTGCTCGCTGTGAAGTGGAGGGACAATAAGAATGTTTTCGTTCTTACCTCCCTTCACGCAGACACGACAGCAGGGCTCAAGTCCTGCGGGAACACGTGGGAATGGAGTTCTTGCACTTTTTTCACAGCAGGAACTCAGTTCCCTTTGCAGGACTAGAGCAGCCGAGCCGCCCGAGCCAATCCTTCACTAAGCGGCGATGCCCAGCTCGAGTCACTGTCAGGGGCAGGCGAACCTTAATAATCCTTTTTGTTACTGGCCGCTTCCTGTATATGGATTCATCGGGTAGTGTGCGGGTATTCCATCACTTCCTCGATGCCGCAATGTCTCCTGGGAGCTTTTGTCATTGTTTCCAGGAGACATTGCGGAGGTCTCCCGTGAGTTATCATGGGATTTAGAAAGAACTTGCTTCCATCCATATACAGGAAGCGGCCAGTAACATAAAGGATTACTAAGGTACAGTGGATCGAAAAAAAATAAACATGCAGTTTAGTAATTATGCATATGAGCGTATAATTTTTATTTATATTTTAGTGGGGGAGTGGATCTTGGGTGGGAGTTCCCACACTTTTTTCCCCAGGACTTGACCCCTGCACGACAGTCCAAATTCGTGTGGTGGCTGGTGTTATGGAGAAACCCCTCTGTGTCCACGAATATAACCAAAATATGGGAGGGGTGGACCTCAACGACCAGTTGTTGGCGCTGTATCATATTGCCCGTACGGCGAGACGCTGGTACAAAAAAGTGTCTCTATACTTATTTCAATTGGCTTTGCTGAATGCTTATGTGCTATACAGAGCTTCAGGACGGACTGGATCCTTCCTTCAATTCCAGGATGAGATCGTTACACAACTCCTGTAATCAGGCGATTCTGCACCTCACCATTCCCAACCAAATGCAGTAAGCCGACTGCATGAGAGGCATTTTCCATATGTCCTCGAGAGTACCCGTACCCAACGAGCCCCCCAAACAAAATGTCATGTCTGTAGAAAGCGCGGATATAGGCGTGACCAACGCTGTATCTTGGCCTAGGCCAACAAGGCCATGCCTAGGGCAGCACTTTGCAGGGGGGCAGCATGAAAAGAGTCCCATCAGCTTATTAGGTGGACTGGG
Organism: Rana temporaria; assembly: GCF_905171775.1. NCBI lineage: Eukaryota > Metazoa > Chordata > Amphibia > Anura > Ranidae > Rana > Rana temporaria. The sequence goes on along the minus strand of NC_053492.1, from coordinate 403,981,423 downwards.
CCACAAGACAAATCGGTCTGGTGCCCCCATAAAGCGGCCGCACTACTGCCGGTATGATGGTGCAGACAAAAGGGACACTGACATGTTCACCTATACCTGGCAGGTAGGTAGTAAGACTCTCCTGCAATCCTTTGCTTGTGTCAGTTGTACATATTACGGAATCTTAATTTTATTTTTTTCTGTTGATTACTGATGAACGTTTATTTACTGACACACACTGGACTGGCATGCACTGACCTACACTAACAGAGGACGTCCAGATGTACATAAACTGACCGCTCCATGCTTTAGAGAGATGCACACAGACAGACAACCAAATTAGGAGAGAGTAGATCGCACACACAGATTATAGGATGAGGCCTACTACAAACATACATCCAACATTAGAAAAATGATGACTAGCATCCAGTAGGGTAGCTTAGTGTAGTTAGTGTAGGTCCTGCCCTAGAAGAGTCTACCTTGCCGTGGTGGGCAGGCTTGGAATCTCTTGTTCAAAAGTGTGTCAGCAAATGGGCGAGAGGATCACATGATCTTCACTTCTGGCCAATTGATTTTACCAAAGGACTCTTGGTTTATTCAGAGTATATATAGTTGGAAAAGGAAAAAATGTGTATAGATCCATATATATATACTTTCATAAAACAAACAATAAAAAATTGGTATATTTACATTTGAATTGCTTCCTCTTTTATTTAATCCTTTCATGACCACTTGGATGCACAGGCCACATTTGTAAGGCTGGAAGGGGCTCTATGGCTACTTCTTCCACTTCTGGTGTGTGTAGGGATGTTTAACCACTAGCCGACCAGCCGCCGCAGTTATACGGCGGCAGGACGGCTCGACTGTGCGAAATCACGTAGCTATACATCATTTCGCATTGCAGCCAATAGGGGCGACCCCCCCTTCAGTTAGAACACACACAGGGAACAAAATTAACCCCTTCCTCGCCCCCTAGTGTTATCACCTTCCCTGCCAGTGTCATTTTTATAGTAATCAATGCATTTTTATAGCACTGATCGCTATAAAAATGCCAATGGTCCCAAAAATGTGTCAAAATTGTCTGAAGTGTCCGCCATAATGTCGCAGTCACGAAAAAAATCGCTGATCACCGCCGTTATTAATAATAAAAAAAAAAATAATAAAAATGCAATAAAACTATCCCCTATTCTGTAAACGCTATAAATTTTGCGCAAACCAACCGATAAACGCTTATTGCGATTTTTTTTACCAAAAATATGTAGAAGAATACGCATCGGCCTAAACTGAGGAAAAAAATGTTTTTTTATATATTTTTGGGGGATATTTATTATAGAAAAAAGTAGAAAATATTGAATTTTTTTCAACCAGCCCCGCACTTACTCCATCTAGGTCGCAGGCAGCGTTTCTTCAGGGTGGCGTCTTCTCCTCCTGGTGCTTCACGGCAGCTTCCCCTGCGTCTCCTCCCTCCTTGGTGGCTAATGGGATTGCTTCTCCTATTGGCAAATTGGGTAATGGGTCAATGCGCCCTGAGCGCATCCTTTTTGGAAGTCTATCACATAAAAAAACAAAATAAAAAACCCCATTGGAATCCATGCATCTGGCATCCCGCATGTAGATTAGAGGGCTGGCCCCCCTGCATTACGGGCAGCCACTGCTTATTTACTAAGGTCTGGAGCAACTGACCTTAGTAAATAAGCAGTGGCTGCCCGTAATGCAGGCTTGCTATATGGGCACTTGTCAGGGGGGGAGGGCTCAGAGTGCCTGCGGGCAGGGCCATCTTTTCCATTGGGCACGCTGGGCAGTTGCCCGGGGGCCCCGCTTGCCTGGGGGGCCCCACCGGCTGCCCAGAAACTCCAGTAAAAAATTGTGGAGAGTGACGGGTTAGAACTGCCCATGCCCAGTTTGCGGAAATCACAGAGAAGATCCGGTCCTCCACGAGTGCGGGGGGTTGCTGATGTAAGGGGGGAGTGAATGCAAAAATGTAAGGGGGCACTGATATAAAGGTTCCCCCTCCTATATTAGTGACCCCCCTTACCTTAGTGTATTTACTCTACGGAAGGTGGTCTATGGTCACCAGAGTGCCCCCCACATCAGAGTTCTCCTTTACATCAGAGTCTGCAGGATTCCCCCTTACAATGCAAGGGGGAACTCAGTCTGCGGACCCTGATGTAAGTGGGAAAGAGAAAGCAGTGGACTCTGATATAAGGTGGTCTCTGGTCACCAGAGCCCCCCTCCACATCAGAGTTCCCTCCTTAGATCATGATCTGCAGCGTTCCCCTTTACATAAGAGTTCCCTTTCACTGTAAGGGGGAATCCTGCAGACTCTGATGTAAGAGGAAACTCTGTGCTTGAAGACATTTATTTATTTTTGTTTAACTTAAACACATTGCTAATAGCACTAGCTACTGTATATGTTTATAGTTTAAATACTGAAAACTGTAATTTTAGGTACTTTTTTTGCACTGGCACTAAAAAATGTGGTTCTGCCAGTAAATTTTATGATTTTTGTCAGTAAATTCTTGTGCGTGATTGTGTAGACAGGGCCCCAGTGCACTGTATTGCCCGGGGGCCTATAATGCTCTTAAGATGACACTGCCTGCGGGGGACCCCAGAACAAGAGTATCGGGGCTGCTCTGTACAAAACCATTGCACAGAGCAAGTAAGTATGAGTATAAGTGTAGCGCCCCCTTACTTTCAATATGGGCACTACGCTAAAGTTAGTGGGGAATGGGAGAGTTATTTTGCTCCCATTCACAATTTGTTAAATTGTGGGCTGCTGTCATTCCGGAACTGTCCTGTGGGTCAGTCTGCGCTCCAGGGATGCAATCCCATCCCTGGGCGACAGTTGGCGCTAGAGGGGTTCTGGCAGAGCCGCTTTTCCCCAGCAGCCAATTAGAGGAGTTTTCCCTCGCGGGGCATGCTGGGGGAGAGAATATCTGTGGCGGACGCCATTTTGTGTGGTTCTTCCCGCGGGTTCCAGGTTCGGCATCCAACGGACCCCGGCGATGGCCTTCCAGGCCGGGGTCGCATGCTACGCGGAGCTCCATATTACGGAGAGGGGCCCCAGTGACTTACTGGGTCCCCCGCTTTACACTTGACTACAAATAGTGTGAACTAGCCCTTAAAGGATCACTAAAAGGAATTTTTTTTTTTAGCTAAATAGCTTCCTTTACCTTACTGATGTCCTGGTTTCATGTCCTTATTGTTCGTTTTTGCTTTGAAGTTGCTGTAATTCTGCTGTGATCTCCACACTTCCTGGTTGTCTGGCTCCTTATAACCACAGTACTGGGAGCTTTTCACGGTGGTCTAAGCTGTGTGTCTAAAACTTAACAGAACCAATCAGATTCATTTTAAAAACAAAACACTGCCCTGGATTTGTTTGTTTTTGTTCTGTGTGTCTCTCTAGTTCACAGGAACATGAAACCAGTTTAAAGGTGAAAGTGAAACTACAGGCACATTATAGGATTGATTTTTATCTATTTGTAATCATTTTTAAAAGGAATCAGTTAACTTTTATGTCTCTATACCCTGTAAACAGTCATTTCAGCAAGAATTTTTTTTTCCTTTAGTGACCCTTTAATTCTGGTCACCACCTTTTCACCGCTGGCTTCAGGAGGATCTCTCTCACTGGCAACGATTCACTGCCCAACCGCAGACCTTCAGAGCACTGTTGAGAAGTTGGCTACAATAAAAGCTCAATGTTATGCCACTTGGTGCCCCACACATGCACCCTGTTACTAGCCTTCAGCACCAGAGCTCACATGCCGCTCCTCATTCTCCAGTGTTCAGCTGGAAAATGGCCCCAGAATCAACAACCCCCACCCTTGTATCCCCTCACTCTGTGACAGCTTCAGCCAGACATCACAGAGCAGAGCACTGGTTATAGGAAACCTTTTTTCCATTCTATGCATGTAACATCTCTGCCACCTGCTGGCTATTACTGGAACCGCAATCTCAGCTTAAAGAGTACAGTTCCCTGCACTCAAAACTGTTCTGTGCCCCCTATCAGCTCTTATCTTCATCCTAGGTCTTAAATTATGTTGGGGCATCACCCATACTATAACCTTTTGTCTGCACAATCTACCGGTAATTCCTTTTTTTTTAATTAGCAAGATGTTCAACATTGGCTGACTTAGTAGATGTAGAAATATTTCCAGCAACCTACCCAGAACACAGTCAAACGCTGGTTTATTTTGGAATTTCCTGTTTTAATTTTTGATTGCCAATCAAGATGTCTTTTCTAGTCACTTTACATCTCACAGCTAGACTGCTCTGGAGGATTCAAGGTACTAAGGGCCAGATCCACGAAGCCCGGGAGCAACTTAACTTTTCGGATTTAAGTTACACCGCCGCAATTTTTCCAAGTTAGTGCCCGATCCACAAAGCACTTACCTGGAAATTTGCGGCGGTGTATCCTAAATCCGGCCGGCGCAGGGCGGGCCAATTCAAATGGGGCGAGTCCCATTTAAATTAGGCGCGCTCCCGCGCCGGACGTGCTGCGCATGCTCCGTTTCCGAACTCCCGCCGTGCTTTGCGCGCCGTGACGTCATTTTTTCGAACAGCGACGCGCGTAGCGTAATTCGTATTCCCGGACGGCTTACGCAAACGACGTTGAATTTTAAATTTCGACGCGGGAACGACGGCCATACTTTAGACAGCAATACACTTGCTGACTAAAGTTAGGGCAGCAAAAAAAAGTGTAAATTTGCGACGGGAAAAATTCAGGATGCACTTGGGCAAAAACAGAAATCAAAACAAACAGTTTAAAGGGGTTGTACAGGTTCGTGTTTTTTCACCTAAGGCTCCATTCACATCTATGCGACAAAACGCCCGACGCCGGACGCTTCTGCCGCTAGAGGGGAGAATTCCCATTGCTGTCTATGGAGATGGTTCACATCTCATAGACGCCGAACGCCTGTCGCCTGAAAAAAAGTCCCGGACCATTTTTTTCAGGCGACATTGGCGTTCGCCCATTGACAGCAATGGGAATGCTTTGTCAAAAAAAAAAAAAAAAAGTTTCACACTCGCGGCAAAATACGCCGCGTACGCCGTACGCCGTTGTCGCATAGATGTGAATGGAGCCTTAATGCACCCTATAAAAAAACACCTGCCAGTCACCGGCCCCCCAGTTTTACTTATCAGAGCCCCTTCATCTCCTCGGCACGCCCCCACCATCCTTCTCTTCATGGAGTCCCGGCTTTGATTGGATAGATTGATAGCAGCGCAGCCATTGGCTCCTGCTGCTGTGAATCAAATCAAATGACGCAGGCCCCCGGGGCCGAGTCATACACTCTGCGTCTATGGACGCCAAATGAATGGCTCAGGAGCGTGCCCACAAGGTAACCCTCTCAGGAGAGCGCTTCTCCTAGGGGTTATCTAATGCGGGGAGGAGTCGTGAGAGCCGCCAAAGGGACCCTATAAGAGGATGTTTGGGGGCCACTCTGTGCAAAACGAGCGGCACCGTGGAGGTAAGTATGACATGTCTTATTTTTTTTTAAACAAACCTTTAGTATCACTTTAAAAAAAAAAATTATTAATGTGGCTGGCGTTTTTGCATTTAAAGGATCACTAAAGGAAAAAAATTTTTTTGCCGAAATGACTGTTTACATGGTATAGAGACATAATAGTTAACTAATTCCTTTGAAAAACGATTAAAAATAGATAAAAATCAATCATATAATGTGCCTCCTAGATGCAAAAATGAAACTGAAACTAGTTTAGTCTTTGCATGTTATTTTATGCCTCTGTGCTGGACAGTGCCATAGAGAGTCATGGCTAGGAAAACGAAACTAAAATCTCCCATGACTTTTTTCATAAGGAGCCAGACAACCAGGAAGTGTCCACAACAGAGCAGTTTTACAGCAACATCAGAGCAAAAACGAGCAATGAGGACATGAAACCAGGACTGCAGTAAGGTAAAGGAAGCTATTTAGCTAAAAACAAAAATTCCTTTAGTGACCCTTTAAGTCAATGAGGTGCGGTTTTACACTGAAAGTCAATGGGACAAGATTTTGCATTGAAGTCACTAGAGGGCACTTTTGCATTGAAGTCAATGGAAGTCGATTTTGCATTGAAGTCAATGGGCCGCAGTATGCCATTATCGGCACCTTTATTTTTCTATCAGCAAAATGTTGATAACCCTATTTTCGCCGTTAATTTTTAGCGGCCGACATATCAGTGCATCCTTAGCTGTGTCCTCTGGTACAGTCATATTGACAGCTCTTGGACCCTTTTTTTACATCAAACTTGAGAAACCACCCTGCAAAAATACTACGCAGGAATTTCTTGTGGTTAGGTCCGTTAACCACTTGCTGACTGCCCCACGTATATGTACTGTGGGGCGGCCCTCTTGCGTGAAAGCACGTACCTATGATTTCACTCTTCTGTGGTCACTGGCGACCAGCTCCCTCTCTGATTGAACACAGCGGGAGCCAATCAGCAGGTCCAGTGTCTGCCGGGTCCCGCCAAAGTTCCAGAGAGAGGCAGAACAGCATTCTGCCTATGTATGCTAAGCAAGAACACAGATCTCTGTCTTCCCACAGTTAAAGCATCCCCCCACAGTAAGAAAGGGACTCATTTAACCCTTTGATCGCCCCTGTTAACCCCTTAACTGCCAGTGTCATTAGTACAGTGACAGTGCATAATTTTTTAGCACTGATCACTGTATTAGTGTCACTGGTCCCCAAAAAAGTGTCACTTAGTGTCCGATCTTTCTGTCGCAATCCTGCTATAAGTCACTGATCGCCACCATTACGAGTAAAAAGAAAAAAAATCCATAAAAATATCCCATAGTTTGTAGATGCTATAATTTTTGCGCAAAACCAATCAATATATGCTTCTTGGGATATTTTTACTACCCCAAACTCGCTTATCCATGTATTTATGGACCTTGTTTGTGCACCTGTGCGCAGTCATGTTGGAACAGGAAGGGGTCATCCCCAAACTGTTCCCACAAAGTTGGGAGCATGAAATTGTCCAAAATGTCTTGGTATGCTGATATTATGCAGTAAACTAAATCGCAGGACGCCCAAAAGAAGTACAAGAACTTATTTTGGGCATCGGGTGTCCCGTGATTCTGTTTGCACGTTTTTACCAAGATTTTAATGCTATTCATCAGGCGAGAATCACGGTAAAATCGCAGCGCAATTTGATGCCATTCAAAATAGCAGGAATCACAAAGGCGTCCTGCAATTTGCACCGTTTCTGAATTGCGGCGACTACGCCTGAAAAACGGAACGCCATGGTGTGAATGGAGCCTAAGGCCTCGTACACACGATCAGTCCATCCAATGAGAACGGTCCGAAAGACCGTTGTCATCGGTTAACCGATGAAGCTGACTGATGGTCTGATGTGCCTACACACCTTCAGTTAAAAAAACGATCGAGTCCAACGCAGTGATGTAAAACACAACGACATGCTGAAAAAAACAAAGTTCAATACTACCAAGCATGCGTCGACTTGATTCTGAGCATGCGCAGGTTTTTAACCGATGCTTTTGCATACTAATCGTCGGTTTTGACCTATCGGTTATCAGTCCATCGGTTAAATTTTAAAGCAAGTTCTCTTTTTTTTGACCGAAGGATAACTGACCGATGGGGCCCACACACCATGGGTTTGGACCGATGAAACGGTCCTTCAGTCCGTTTTAATCGATTTTGACAGACCGTGTGTACGCGGCCTAAGAGCTCCCTTCACTGGAACTAAGGGACCAAGTCCAACCCCAGAAAAACAACCCAACACCAAAATCCCCCTCCACCAAATGATTTGGACCAGTGCACAAAGGTCCATAAAGACATGGATGAGCGAATTTTGGGTGGAGGAACTTAACTTGTGAGCCAGGCCTTCTCATCCAAATGCTCTTCTGGAAAAAAGGTCAAACATTCCCATAGACACACTCCCAAACCTTGTGGACCTTGTGTTATAGCTGCAAAGGGTGGGCCAACTCATTATTGAAGCCTACAGACTAAGACTGGGATACCATTAAAGTTCATGTGTGTGTAAAGGCAGGCATACCAATACTTTTGGTAAAATAGTGTATGTAAATTGTTGCGTAAATTGACAGTGAAAGTACCTGTAATAAATAAATAAGAATACAGGCAGGATCTAAATTGTGTGCCTTCCTTATGAAAGCCAGAGGAGGTGTAACTCACCTGCTGCAGGGATGACCTGGTATTGAAGTGTTTAAGATGCTCCAGGTAAAGACCCCTGAGCTGCAAATGAACACACATCAGAAGGGGTGCACGCCCTGTCACTGCTGCAGGCAGATGGATGAACAAAAATGGGATGATCACACTCCCAAATTAGATGCAATAGAAAATAATTAATATGTGGGAAAAAAATATTGCGCTTGTTTAAACAGTGACAAAGAAAAAAATCCCGTGACCACGTCCGTTTGCGGGGAGGCGACGTGCTGACGTCACCGCGTATTGTTTTACCTGATACAGGCTGTGTATCGAGCGGGCCGGCTCATATTTTATTCGCTATACCTACATTGACATGTAAGTGTGATTTTACTAATTTGATAATAAATCCAGACGTTATTACGCTATGTGGAGTTTTTCTGCTTCTTTATATCCTTGGATGTCCCATCGAGAGATGCATCTCTAGAGATTATAGACCAGGATTTCACCGCTGTTTGCTGTTCATTGCTGCCTCTAGGATATCCATCCATGCCTCTTATGCGCAGTTTGATCTCTCTTAAACCAGAGATCAATTAGATTTGGTAAGAGGCTTTATTATCGTTGGTGGAGGTTCTTTCTGTCCAGCACTTTTTCCTTGTGGATTGAGTTTATCACCTGGGAGATTCAATTACTTGCCTTTGTGGCGGGACATTTGATTTATTGAACTTTATGTCACTTTTTTGTTCACTTGTCACTCATTTAGCGCGATCTCTTCTTTTTTGCATATTTGACAGTGTAGTATAACACTTTTTGATCGCTGCTTCTCATTTGTTTTTTTCTTTGTCACTGTTTAAACAAGCGCAATATTTTTTTCCCACATATTGATTCTTATACTTATTATTGCAGCTGTTTTTTCACTCATTGATTTGGGTATTATTGCACTGATGGATATTTTTGAATTCAGAGCAAACCGTGTTGTCAACATAGAGGGTGTTTTCGAAGCATTTAAAGAGGGAGATGCAGATCTGGGGGGACTTTTTATGAGGTTGAAGAACCTCACTGTTTCGGAAATACACACCCAATGGGACATACTGTTTTTAGATACATATCTGAAACAACAAATAGTCCCCAGGAGTCTCCGGTGGGAGATTGCCCCTCAAAAGGGAGAAACAGACCTCACCGGCTGGTTTAAATATTTCAATGATGCTGGTTTAAATCTCCTGAAGTTCTTGGGTGAGCGTAAAACTAGCAAACTCAAGAGATTGGATGATGAAATCAAATTAATTAAAGAAAAATTGGTTCCCTTTATGTCATCTGAGGAGTATTTAGAGAAATCTAAAAATCTGCTTAAAGTGCTAGAAAAAGAGGAAAAAGAACAAAAAAATAAAAAGAAAAAGAAATATAACAGGGATATTGCAGACTATCATTCAGTCCTTATCTTTGACTGGCAAAAGAAACTTTTGGCAGAAGAACAGGGTGTGTCCAATCCCTCCATGGACACTATTCCTCCTCATACAGGTCAAACTAGTAGGGGCAGTACCATAGGATACCCCCCCACTACAAGTGGCCCTCAGGTTAGATCAAAAAATGGAGGTACCCCAGGTGGGCCCTCTAAGAAGAGTAAACGACCTTTTGTGCCTTACACCAATGTGGGAGGGAATGGAGGAGGACAGAGAGGTATACCTTTTCCCCCTCCTGGTTTCCGCCCGCGGGGCGGATTATACCCGCGCCAGGGAGTCCCCAGCGTTCGAGGGAGAGGTGGACAGTATAGACCATCTACGCCTGGTAATCATATGATTGCTAATTATTCGGGTAATCAATACCAAGATTATCTGGGAAATACTCATAATAGGGTACCCAATTATAACCCACCTCCTTCTTATAAAGAGAACGATGTAGTTCATTACACAGGGGACTATGAAACAGGATTCAATGTGCTGACTCAGAATAGTTTCCTGCCCTTGAGTAATGTGGTCGATACGGATGTTGGGACCTATCAGAACCCACTGGCGACCTATGGTGACATGGGTGCAAGTGGGGGATTGTACTCATTTGAGGATTTACAAGTGGAAGGTCAAGGGCAAGGTCAATGGGTTTTTCCCCGTGTAGGACAAGGCCTAAAAAGACTGGGAGAACTAAAAGAGGGACTAGAGGGGGGTGGCGAATACAGTCCCAAAAGACCGAGAAAGTAGTAGGTAAGGGCATTTTCAATCTCAGTGCCCATTCCTTAACAGGCCCAGAAATTGCCGTGTTGGATAAAGGACTTAAGTATGCTCCTCCTAAGAATTTGAACAAATTCGCCACATACATGGACATACATAAATATGTCCGGAAGCTGAACGTTCAGCGTTATATAGCTTCAAACCCTTTCAACCCCTCAAGAACCCTTACCCATAACTATGTCCACTCTAGTTTATCCAATGCTTCTACCTATAATCCACCAGGCCATCTGGCACCCTCTCTGAAGGTTTTCAGAGATCTTGTTTTAAAAGACTTGGAAGCTCTCCAAGTTAAGAATGTAAGGAATAAACAAATTTTAGATTCAGGAATTCAGTCCCTTTGTGCTAATAAAAATGTTATTGTCCGCCCAGCGGACAAAGGTGGGGGGATTGTGGTCCTCAACAAAGAGGATTATATGAAAGAGATGTACCGCATATTAGCGGACACTGACACATATACCCCTCTCACTCTTGATCCTGGTAACAAATATAAAAAGAGATTGGTCAAGTTGGTTGATAAGGGCTCTGTGTTATACATTCTGAACAAAAAGGAAAAGGCCTTTCTGATTCCAGAGTCCCCTCGGACCCCTATCATCTATTACCTGCCAAAGGTTCATAAAAACCTTTCTTGCCCCCCGGGACGGCCTATAGTCAGTGGTATAGATTCCATCACCTCCCGGGTGGGCAAGTATATAGATTTCTACCTACAGCCTTTGGTACGAAAAATGCCATCTTATGTCAAAGATACGAGGCATATTATCAATCTGCTTAAGGATCTTACTCCGACTGCGAATCTTTGGATGGTAACGGCAGACGTTACCTCATTGTATACTGTAATCCCGCACCAATTGGGTTTGGAGGCAGTATCACATTTTTTGGAAAGGGATTCAGGTTTGCCTAACAGACAGGTTATGTACATTATGGAGTTGCTTGAATACGCGGCCTCCCATAACTATTTCTGGTTCAATGGCCAGTTTTACAGACAAGATAGAGGTGTCGCCATGGGGGCTAAATATGCCCCCAGTTTGGCGAACCTCTTTATGGCCAAGTGGGAGGAGGATGTCGTCTGTGTCAACACTAGGCCCCAGATTCTTCTGTGGGCCAGGTACATAGACGACATCCTCCTCCTATGGGATGGTGCCGAGATTGACTTGATACAATTTTTGGATGCCTTGAATATTTATAGTCGGGGTATCCATTTGAGTCGAGAGGTAAGCCAGGAGAAAGTTAATTTTCTTGACCTGACAATTTCTGTCAGTAATGGTGCCTTTGTTACCGCAACGTTTTTCAAGGCCACGGACAGGAACGCTTTCATTCCTAAGAACAGCTGTCATCATACATCTTGGCTAAAATCTGTGCCCAAAAGCCAGTATCTTAGATTAAAACGCAATTGTACTGAGGATGCCACTTTTTTGGAACAATCAGATGTTCTTACTCAGCGTTTTCTAGAAAAAGGCTACTCTAGTGCATTCTTGTGTGATACTATGGCAGAGGTACAGGAAGTGAATAGAGACGATCTTTTAACTGTCAGAACAGATAGGGAGAATAATAACGGTTTTCGCAATCCTTTTATTACTAACTATTCATGCCAACATGCGAATGTGAAAAATCTAGTTGTAAAAAACTGGCATATTCTCAAAAACGATAAAATCCTGGGAAGTCTATTACCTGACAGACCACAGGTGGTGTTTAGAGGGGCACCCTCACTGAAAGATAAATTGGCTCCAAATATCTTGAATCCACCTAGTATGGATTCAAGGTTTTTCTCGGGCCTCACGGGCTACTATAAATGTGGCAAATGTCAGGTCTGTTCCCTTAATGGCTGTAACTCTAGGAGAACTACTACCTTCAATTCAACATGTACTTCTAAGAGTTATGCTATAAAACCGTTTATTACGTGCTCTACTACTGGGGTAGTTTACATGCTCCAGTGCCCATGCAGGCTTCAGTATGTGGGCAGGACCAAGCGCCCCTTACAGGTTCGGTTAAACGAGCATATCAACAATATACGTTTGGGCTATACTAAACATTCTGTTTCGAAGCACTATTTAACGGCGCACAATAGAAACCCGAAAAACACTATCTTTCTTGGGATAGATAAGTACAGTCCCCATTGGAGAGGGAGCCACCTTGTTAGATCTATTTCTAAGTTGGAAATGTCTTGGGTTTACAAACTGAAATGTTATACTCCCTTCGGCCTAAACATAGAGGTGGACGTTAATTGTTTTATTTCAAATGCTTAGTTCACTACTTGGGCTTTCTGACTATTAGACATTCATGTATTTCATGCAATTAATTTTGTATTTAATATTATAGTTAATTTTTTGTTTATTCCTTACGTTTGAGTTTTGACCTTTTTTCCTTTTTTTTGAATATCATAACTTTACCGGTATATGGCTATTCTTATGATTAATGTCAGCATTTGTCGTTGCTTTTTAGCCAATTCAACGGCATTGTTCAGCCAATTTGGTAGTTTATGCTACTGGCGGAATGTGAGCTCGATGTGGTGTATATGGGGTAGACTACCGCCATGGGTGGGTTACTTTTTTGTTTCCCAATTACTATCATTGGGACTCGACACCTCATTAGCTTGGTTAAATTCTTTTATTTATTTTAAATTCCTAGAAACAAAGACAATCTATATATTGGATGATTTGTTTACAATGACCTTCACTTAGCCTTGGTTACTGGTGGGTGTTCCTTATCTGGTCACCTAATGAAACTAAATATATTTTTATTCTTACATTTATGTTTTTATATGAATATATGTTTTTTTTCTTGGCATTGGCCCATGGTTTCAGCGATGATGGATGCCTGGCCATTATGATGCTGTCCTTAGGGGGCAATTTTTTAATTTTTTATTTATACTTTTTAGATTACGGATCAAGCGCTTATGTTACACTGGATACTGTGGCATCTTGATGCGCGCCTGGTGGGCATGTTTAATATGCTGTTAGCCGAGTGTCAGGAATGGTCTGTTTGTCTATAAGATAGGACCATATTCTAGTTCATGACCGCTGATTCTTAGTTTATATTATTATATTTTAATTTTCATTTCTGACGGGATAAGTTTATTATGTCAAAATTTTAATGGTTCCGTTTTGCATGTATATAACTCTCCGCGATTATTGTCATGGCCTTGTATTTATATCAATATGACCCTGACCTCTGATCTTTGAGATCTTAATTTATAATATTGTGGATGTGGCGCTTGGCTTCCAGTCAGCGTCCTTTCGTCTGTCTGCCTTTGAGTGCTGGGAAAGCTGTTTGTCATCCTATTGCAGTTTCCCTTTTCATATTGCCTTTGTTATTACTGGGCTTTCCCTCAGTTAAGATGTTCGTTATGTCTTCAGATGCCTCACCACATCGAGGCTACATCCGCCATCTATTGTATTTATGCGGTGACTCAGAGCGCCGCCTGTATCCCGTGACCACGTCCGTTTGCGGGGAGGCGACGTGCTGACGTCACCGCGTATTGTTTTACCTGATACAGGCTGTGTATCGAGCGGGCCGGCTCATATTTTATTCGCTATACCTACATTGACATGTAAGTGTGATTTTACTAATTTGATAATAAATCCAGACGTTATTACGCTATGTGGAGTTTTTCTGCTTCTTTATATCCTTGGATGTCCCATCGAGAGATGCATCTCTAGAGATTATAGACCAGGATTTCACCGCTGTTTGCTGTTCATTGCTGCCTCTAGGATATCCATCCATGCCTCTTATGCGCAGTTTGATCTCTCTTAAACCAGAGATCAATTAGATTTGGTAAGAGGCTTTATTATCGTTGGTGGAGGTTCTTTCTGTCCAGCACTTTTTCCTTGTGGATTGAGTTTATCACCTGGGAGATTCAATTACTTGCCTTTGTGGCGGGACATTTGATTTATTGAACTTTATGTCACTTTTTTGTTCACTTGTCACTCATTTAGCGCGATCTCTTCTTTTTTGCAATAGAAAATAATTATGGAGGGGTATAAAAACAAATGCAAAAGAGCAATGACAGGGGAAAAGGTCACGCGTTTCACACGACTAGCGTGCTTCGTCAAAACCAGGATGGACCCTTTCCCCTTCCATTGCCTTTGTCATTGCTCTTTTGTTTTTATACTCCTCAAAAAATATTTTCTATTGCAACTAATTTGGGAGTGCGGCCATCCTATTTTTGTTCATCCAAAAATTAGTACAGGCTTTCCTATCCTCAATGTGTGTTTTGAGAGGAGGAAGGATTAGAGAAGCCTGCACAAATAAAAAATAACCTTACAAGAAGGGGAAGAGAATAGCAGTACAGCAAAACCTTGGTTTGCGAGCATAATTCGTTACAGAAACATGCTTGTAATCAGTGTTGCCAACCGTCCGTATTTTTACGGACTGTTCGTAAAAAACGGGCACTTTTTTCCCCCGTTCGTAAATGTCCGTGGTTGCCAGAATGTGCCAGTAAAAATAGCGGAGATCGGTTTGGCTTGGAACTGCGCATGGAGATTGGAGGCAGGGGGTGATGGTGGCTGCGGTGGCACCGCAGAGGGGGATGGAGGCAGGGGGTGTTAGTGGCAGGGGGTGATTGGAGGCAGGGGGTGTTGGTGGCACAGCAGAGGGGGATGGTGGCACCGCAGAGGGTGGGGATGGAGACATGGGTTGTTGATGGCACCGCAGAGGGGGATGGAGGCAGGGGGCAATGGAGACAGGGGGTGTTAGTGGCAGGAGGTTATTGGAGGCAGGGGGTGATTGGAGGCACCGCAGAGGGGGATGGTGGCACCGCAGAGGGTGGGGATGGAGACAGGGGTTGTTGGTGGCACTGCAGAGGGGGATGGAGGCAGGGGGTGATTGGAGGCAGGGGGCCTGGGGGAGATTAGAGGCAGAGGGAGATTGGAGGCAGGGGGAGATTGTGGCACCGCAGAGGGGGGTGAAGGCAGGGGGAGTGTTGGTGGCAGAGGGGGATGGGGGCAGGGGGTAATGTGACTAAATAATTTGCCCTTATTATATCGAAAATAACAAAAATATGTTTTTTTACCTTAATATCTACCTTAAATCACATTGCTATTTGCCCAGTGTACTTGTTTGTAGCCTAAATACTGAAATTTGCACCTAAAAATGTCATTTAGTAATTTTTGTGAAATGCCAGTAAAAACGTGGTTGCGCCAGTAAATTTCAATCTGGTAGGTTGGCAATACTGCTTGTAATCCAAAGCACTTGTATATCAAAACATTTTTTTACAGGGTATAAAAGAGAAGAGAGGCACCTCTAAGTGTAGCAATAAGTTGCTAAATTTTGTACCTTCATTAAATGTAACCATGTTGCTACACTTAGAGGCTCCTCTCTTTTTTTTATACTCAGTTGTGACATGACGCTACTCTTATATCAAGACATCACTTGTATATCAAGGCAAAATGTATTAAAACATTTTGCTTGTCTTGCAAAACACTCTCAAACCAAGTTTTTACTGTATAGAAAAAATAAATAAAACCAACAATTAACAAGAGAACAACATAGGCTATACATATAGATGCAACTGCATTTCCCACATACTGCAGAAGTAGCACAATCCCCGCCTGGTATCATCAGATACCATTATAATATAAATTAAATATTATAAATTAAATAGTAATTATGAAAATGCAAATTAACAAACTGAAATTTGCTGTGATGTATTGAAAATCTGAAAGACAAATAGAAAAACAGAACAGGTCCATTGCTGCATCTGTCGCCCGTTGCCTCTGCACTGAGAACCGAGCAATGGCACACCGCCGTTTTCACAGCTCCCCAAGCAGAGAGCTGCAGACTGTTAGTCACACCTCTCTGCTCTTCCCCCAGCTTAGACTCTCAACGGCACGCTGCGAAGCTGAGCCGGGTGTCAGTCCAGGCACCTGGCGGATCCAGACTTTATTGTCGCAATGACGCGGTGCCTGGACTGAGATCCGTGATGTCAGCAGAGAGCAGACTTCAGCCCGCTCTCTGCTGAAAACGAGTCACAGGGGTGTAAAATTACCTGCACTCCTGTGATCCATAGGAGAAGTCCAGCCAAACAAGCTCTCCTTTCATTTTTTCTTTATACGTTCTCCAAAAAATCTCTCAAATATGTGCATTTAAAATTCAGACACAAGCCCAAACCCACCTAAGCTGTCCCACTGGGATGCTGTCAAAGCCAACAGTCAACCATTGGGTGGTGGGGGCATTGCCCACTCCTCAACAGTACATATTGTATGCAAGGGATGTGTTTATTTGCCATGTAGGAAATGCCTCCATCGCCCATGATTGGGTGACAGCTTTGCAGGATAGCTCAGGCAGTTTCAGACTTATGTCCTAACACACTATAGCCTGGTACACACAGGCTGAATATCTGCCCGTATTGGTAAGTTCAACAGAAACCAGCCGACATTTGGCCCATGTGTACACCAGCCTGTCCGACAGGAGCCAGCTGAACGTCCTGTCTCTCTCAAACGATCGGCATCTGATCAGCGGTGGCAGCCAATGGCTGCAAGCCAGTGGCGGTGCGTCCATAGGGACGCAGGAGCGCCGCCCCCTCTGGCTCGCTCACAGCCAGTAAAATATACAGATTCATACACTGTATGAATCTGTAAATTTTCGCCGCTGCCGTCCACTATTCAGCTGGCCGGAAGTTGAGCGCTGGTCAGCTGAATAGTGGCAGCTGACTGGCTGTGTGGAAGTGCCTATCAGGGCCAGCGGCCCTGATAGGCTGTCCGAGTACAGCCCTGAGGCTGTAGTCGGCTTCCTGAAGCTCATCCTCGGGGCGTACCGGCCGTACGTCCGAGGATAAGACTGACAGGCGTCTCAGCCAATCAGGTAACCTGATTGGCTGAAGCGTCATCGAGGGCGGGACGAGGGACATCGAGGGACGTAGAAGCCATAAAGGTAAGTGCCGGGGGGGGGTACTGGGCACAGTGGCTACAAGTTGGGCACAGTGGCTACAAGTGGGGGCACAGTGGCTACAATTGGGGGCACAGTGGCGACAATTGGGGGCACAGTGGTGACAATTGGGGGCACAGTGGCGACAATTGGAGGCACAGTGGCGACAATTGGGGGCACAGTGGCGACAATTGGGGGCTGTGTTTGATGGCATAGTGTTTGACAATTGATGGCACAGTAGCTGCGTTTGATGGTATGGCACAGTGGCTGTGTTTTGATGGCATGGCACGGTGGCTGCGTTTTGATGGCATGACACAGTGGCTGCGTTTTGATGGCACGGTGGCTGCGTTTTGATGGCATGGCACAGTGGCTGTGTTTTGATGGCATGACACAGTGGCTGCGTTTTGATGGCACGGTGGCTGCGTTTTGATGGCATGGCACAGTGGCTGTGTTTTGATGGCATGGCACAGTGGTTGCGTTTTGATGGCATGGCACAGTGGCTGCGTTTTGATGGCACAGTGGTTGCATTTTGATGGCACAGTGACTGCATTTGATGGCATGGCACAGTGGTGACAATTGATAGGTACAGTGAGGCTGCAATTGTTTTTTTTTTTCGTTTGCGCCCCCCCAAAAATTTTGAGCACCAGCCGCCACTGCTGCAAGCACTGGCCGGTGTGTTTTGGCAAGAAGGGACATTCCACCTGTCAGAACACAATAGCTCAGCAGGGAGATCGCTCTACTAACATTGTATAGTTAGTACATCAAGCTCCTCCCAGGCCCTTTAGTTTTTTTAGTACATAGCATTGAACTGATCACCTGCATGTAGTATACCGACATAAAGTGGCCAGGAAATAAGCTGTTTTAATATTGTAAGCAAATGTGTGAACATGACATTCTTGTCGTAGCAAGTTTAGAGTCTAATTAAAAGTTAAATCATCAGTTTAGAATACAATGTAATTATTGGGGTTTAGTTTTTGCATTGTTTCAATCTGAGTCTCTGTTAAAAATAACCAGTTACAGAGAGCAAAAATATCTTGACAAACCAAATGGAAACATCCCAGAGTTAGGCAGTGTCTGGTGTTCTACAATTCATATTACAATGGGAACTAGATGTTAACTAAATCACACAGAGCTTGCCAAGATTCTTTAGAGTCTGAATTTGTATTTTCTTATTCTTTTGGTGAACATTCTAAGAAAAGATGATGGCATTCAAACTTGGAATAAGGGGACATCTCGACATGCCAGCTTCCTAAAATCTAAAAAGGAGAAAGTAAAAAAAAAAAAAGTAGAGTGGATGTAAACCTGATTTTTTTTTTCCTGTCACAGTGTACAGTATAAGCTTGCCTATCATCGGTGCCCAGTCTTGCCACAAAGAGTCAATCCAGCTCTGAGCAATCCTCTTTTATTTTTTCAGTGAGATAAAAGGACAAACAGGAGAAAACTTTTGTCCGTTCTTCCCCCTTGCTGTGAATGACAGGTTATTTACATATCTCATGCACTAGCCTGAGACAGGCATTCTTTTTTAATTCCCACCTCCACTCCTTTTCTGAAGTCATGTGGTTACTTTTCTGAATTTTGACCGGATGTTAGTAATCATAGCAGAATTTAGTGTAAGGAATACACAGGAGAAAATGCATGTTAACAAGGGGAGTGTAGAGTTGGGCGGGGAGTTTACTGACATCACGACTCCACCCACCGAGTACCGAATACCGATACTTTTTTTTAATCTCATGTGACAGCGGCACATGTGTCAGTAGTTTTTTTTTTTTTATCTTTAACAATTTGTTTTTAATTTTTTCCATTTTTTTTATATTTATAATGCTTTCTTTTTTTTTAAGGGGGGGGGGGTGGACCGTGTCAGTGTGTTTTTTCTTTTATTTTTTTATTATTTTCTACAATAATTTTTTTTATTCTTTTATTTTTTTTTCCAGCCCTGTTGGGGGGGCTTTGGTGAGATATCAGGGTTCTTAACAGACCTCTGACATCTCCCCTTTGAGACAGAGAAAGGGACTAGGGACACATGTTCCCCAGTCCCTTTCTCAGCAGCATCAGCTGCGCTGAAAATGAATGGAGTGAAGACAGCTGCTTCTCTTAATTCATAAACTGAAACATTGTAATCACAGTTTACAATGTTTCAGTTATGTGAATAGACAGAGTCAGTGATCACTGACTCTGTCCATTCGAAGCAGTAAGGAGCCGGATTTACCGGCTCCTACCCCGCTCTCCATCCTGACAGTTCCAGGGGGTGGAGGAGGAGCACGGAGGGAGAGAGAAACACGGGGGGGGGGCACGGAGGGATACACGGAGGGAGATAGAAACACGGGGGGGACATGGAGGGATACACGGAGGGAGAGAGAAACACGGCGGGGGACACAGAGGGAGAGAGAAACACAGGGGGGACACGGAGGGAGAGAGAAACACGGCGGGGGACATGGAGGGAGGGAGAAACACGGGGGGGACACGGAGGGAGAGAGAAACACGGCGGGGGACATGGAGGGAGAGAGAAACACGGGGGGGGACACGGAGGGATACACGGAGGGGGATAGAAACACGGCGGGGGACACAGAGGGAGAGAGAAACACGGGGGGGACACGGAGGGAGAGAGAAAGACGGTGGAGGACATGGAGGGAGGGAGACTGCAGCAAAACGGAGGGGGGCTGGAGGAGGACACGGGACAGTCAGCGGTGATCGTGTGTGGGGGAGTTGCAAGCACCGATCACCGCTGATTTTAAAGCAGCTGAAAGCTGGGGGGGGGGGGGGGGGAGAGAGAGAGAGAAGCAGAGAAATTACTTTTAAATCTATACAGCGGTGATCTGTGCTTGTAACTTCCCCATGCACTGATCACCGCTGACAGTACAAGTATCGGGTAAAGCATCGGGAGCATTTGCCCGAGTACAAGAACTCGGGCAAATGCTTGGTATCGGTCCCGATACCGATACTAGTATCGGTATTGGGACAACCCTAGTAAGGATACATGCAGGAGGCATGTATATCCTTATAGATCAGCTCTATCGCAGTAGTTTATAAAGGATGAGAGTGGGTTTACATCCACTTTAAAGGATAAGTTCACCTGTTGTAACACGTTACACCCATATTCAGGGATTCAGGGTGTAACATGTTGCAAATGTACCAAAAAAAATTGCAATTGTTATTTTTCTTTAAATGTGAACTTATCCTTTAAAAAAAGGGGGCTATTCAATGAGTCAGGCTAAAAGGTGCCATGCAGTGCTTCAGCTGGTGTGTCTAGAGGACAGAAACCACACCGGAGCAGAGCAGGGACAGGCCCAGAGGTGGTTCATGCCACACTAGCTGGAGCAAGGAATGGTGGTGTGCTATATTGGCACAAATCTCCTGTACACCCTCCTTATGCCGCGTACACACGATCAGTCCATCCGATGAGAGCGGACCGATGGACCGTTTTCATCGGTTAAGCGATTTCCTAAATACATACCCAGGGTTGGAAGAGCTGCTAAAGGCCAGAAGAGTCTGTAGCCATTTCAGGCGGTCATACACAGCCAGCGCTCGGTTGGCTGAAATTCCACCTGCCTGTAAATCGGCTGATTTGTGACTTGACTTTGACAATGCTGCAGCGGCTGCACATGCAGCAGAGGGCTGTCAATGAGTACCTGTGCACAATGACACTATGGCACAAGGACTGGCTCAGGCTGGCTCTGCTTTTTTTCCCCACACTAATGGCTACCCGTAAAGGATGCATGCACTGTACTGTCATCATTTGAGAAGGCCACAAGGATGGTGAGCAGTGACAATGCGTGACACTGTCCCTCTAGTCTTCCTGCTGGAGCACACGCTTCATGCAATCATGGACAGGGCACTTGAGGCAGAACAGCGGGAGGAAGAGGAGGATTTCCTTTCCTCTCAAGGCCCCCTTTATCCAGATAGCATTCCTGCGGGTCTGCCAAACACACAGGAAGAAGAGGAGGAGGCTTGTGTCAGCATGGATTTCAAGAATAACATGCAGCAGTCTTCAAGGGATGGTTATCAGTCCCCAGAAACCCAAGGAGTTGTACATGGCTGGGAGGAGGTAGTTACGGATAATGTGATCCTTAGTGACCCAGAGGACTCAGAATCTAATGTCTCTGCAAACGTACACTGCATAGCCTCCCTGATTCTGCAAAGCCTGCAAAAGGACCCTAGGATTTGTGGTATTAAGGAGAGGGATCATTACTGGTTGGCAACCCTTCTTGATCCACATTACAAGGGTGTGGGTGCAAAACTCATCATACCTTCGTAAAGGGAGCAGAGGATGAAACATCTTCAGGAGGCTTTGAAGAAAAGTGTGTGTAACGCAGAGGCGGCTCTCCAATTAGGCAAATTAGGCGGTCGCCTAAGGCCTCGCAATCACAGGGACCCTGTAACCACCTACTTTGCATAATTGAAGATCTTGAGATGGGAAGGAATAGCAGCGCCCGGATGGCTGGAGGACAGAGTGAGTAGCAGAGCTACCGCCTCTACTGCACTGGCTGCTCTGTATCACATTCCCTGCCTGTGTGCTCCTCCGGGTCGCTCTCTCCTTTTCCCATGAAACGCCGCTCAGCCCAGAGTGATCGACAGCCAGAACTTCCCCTCACCCCACAGTCAGCTGCATCCATTCAGGAGCTCTGTACACTTCTCCTGTGCAAAGTTTAAGCACAGGTGCAGCTGTATGAGAGCCGGAGCCCGGAGGACACCGCAGGCTTGTCTGCCATCCCCTCCCCTTCTCCCATCATACCTTCACCTCAGAGATATGCTGATCGCCCTGTCTGTGCTGCTGGAGGGAGTCCAGGCAGCCATGGAAGACTGCCCTGCAGACATGCTCATGGCGAGGGAGACTCCATATCCCCCACACAAAATCCCATTCCCCACTCCACCCCCATATCTCAGCTAGGGACAGGGACCACCATCTCAGTTAGGGACAGGGACCCCCATCTCGGCTAGGGACAGGGACCCCCACCCATCTAGGGACAGGGATCCCCATCTCAGCTAGGGACAGGGACCCCCACCCCAGCTAGGGACAGGGATCACCATCTCAGCTAGGGACCCCCATCTCAGCTAGGGACAGGGACCCCCCACCCCAGCTAGGGACAGGGATCCCCATCGCAGCTAGGGACAGGGCCCCCCATCTCAGCTTGGGACAGGGACCCCCACCCCAGCTAGGGACAGGGACCCCCATCTCACCTAGGGACAGGTACACAGATCTGTACTCACAGTAGGCAAAATCAGATTCTTCCTAGTGTCTCCCTTGTATCTAGTCAGCTCTGCAGGACCTCTGGGTTCAGCTTCTCTCTCTCTCTCTCTCTCTAGGCCCCTGGGTTGACCACTGAGGGCCGCACAGCCACCTCCGCGGAGGAGAGGGCAGCTGCTCCCTCCCTCCTGGACTCTGTTCCCTGGCTCAACTAACCCTGAGCACATGTCCTCTGGCTTTATTTACAGTATTCCAACATGCAATGCAACACTTTTCCTCTGCCAATTGCCAGGACTGTAACAAAGCCTGTGCACTCACTTGTCAGTTCCCCTCCCACTGTCCAATATGCCTCCCTATTGGACCAGTGAGGAACAGTCAAAACATGCTGAGCTGCACCTGAGCACAATGAGCAAACCTAACCAATAGATCCTTCTCCCCGATAGGCAGAGAGCACTCCAAGTTTACCTCACCATCTTCATGGTAAGCAACAAGGTCAAAAACTATAATCTCTTCTAGCACCTACCTAGGAGTGTACTACATGTGCTTATGGAAACACTGGGCCAAATCCACAGCCAGCGGCGCAAAATAAGTTTTTACTAACTTATGTCATTTAAGTTACGGCGCCCTAAGTTGGTGTCGTAATTGCCGTATCCACAGCGCATTTGCGCCCAAAAGTGCGCCTGCCGTAACGTAAATACAGAGGCGTAAGGCGGGGTTATGGCAAGTGGGAAGGAAGTGGGCGTGCTTCATTGTAATGAGCCGTGACCCCATGCAAATGAAGGTCCGGCCGTACTGCGCATGCGCGCACGAATCTGCTGCTCACTGCGCATGTGCAGAACTTTGCTTGGCGCAATCAGTGAGATAGGTAAAAGGCCAAGTGTACTTAGTTTGAGGATCGCACTGTGCTTAACTAGCTCCAGTCAAACACACTTCATTTGCAAAAGTATTTCCCTGTGTTCCCTTCCATGAGCAATTTGCTTCTGCTCTTAGTTTGTCAGTGTTTGTTGGTAAGTTGTGTTTGATAGAGAAGTGTTGGAGGAGTAGTAGATAGTAGTTGTTGTTTGTTTGTGATAAGTGTAATTTTTGTTTGATTGTTTTTGCTAATTTTTTTGTTTGTTTTTTTTCTGCTTGGATTTTGAGTTTGGTTTTTGTGTGTTTGTATTTGACTTTGTAGTAGCTGTCTGTGTGTATTTTTGTGTATTTGTTTGGTGTGTATTTTTGTGTGTTTGTATTTGACTTTGTAGTAGCTGTCTGCTTGTGTGTGTATTTTTGTGTGTTTGTCCTGTTTGGCTTCTTGTTGCTGGGTGGTGTCTGTGATGGCCCCCAAACGCAGGAAGCTGAATTTTTCACATGTTGAAAAGCAAATCCTAGCCAGGTATGTCATACAATATGGAAGATATCTACATGGGCCTGATAGCCGGAACACCTCCCCGGCCCAAAGGAAGAGGATATATGCCAAAATCACAGATCACATAAATGCGGCGGGGGGAGGGGAGACGAGGACCCCCGCTGGCATTAAGAAAAAGATCAATGATCTGAGGAGCGTGGTCCGCAATAAGGTGGCCAAGCTCACTGCGCATAGGAGGGGCACTGGAGGAGGGGGACCATGCCCCATCCGGCTGACTGAGGAGGAATGGGCAGTGGCCCGGTGTTTCGAGCCAGAGCAGGTGGTGGGCCTGCCTGGTTATCAGTCTGATGTTCCTGTGAGGCCAGGTAAGGTTTTTTTTTTGTTTTTTTGGTGATTAGCATGTGTGGGTGGGGGAAGGGAACATGTGGCAAGTGTGTGGATCCTCAAACCTGTGATTGTTTGGTGTCTTCCACAGATGACCAGGAGATTGCTGGGCCATCAGGCCAGGCTGCTGCACCACCCCAAAGACAGGAGGCTGCTGAGGAGTCCCCAGGGGAGGGGAGTGGCCAAACCTCCCCTCATGAGGAGGCTGAGGGGGAGGAGGATGAGGGGGAGGAGGATGAGGGGGAGGAGGAAGAAGATCTCCAGATTGGCCGGGAAATTATTATTGCCACAGATCTGATGACCTTTGATGATACCCTTGAGGCTAGCCTTGAGGCTCCCCTTGAGGCTACCCCAGAGGCTCCCCTTGAGGCTCCCCTTGAGGCTACCCCAGAGGCTCCCCTTGAGGCTCCCCTTGAGGCTACCCCAGAGGATCCCCCAGAGGCTGGCACCAGTCAGGCCACCATCAGGGGTAGCCCCTCCCACTCCTCCCACAACATGCCGCAACCCACAAGGGTCACTCTATCCCCTCCTACCTGGCCACAAGCCTCAGGGGCAGGCAGGATGGCGACCCAGGACACCAGGGTGGGGTCTGAGCATATGCCGGCCAGTCTGCTGAGGGACAATGCCAAGCAGACCCGCAGTCTGGGTGACATCAAAAAAACTATGGCCAAGATGGAGCACAGCCTGGATGTAATGAGGGAGTCACTCAGTGATGTGGCCACCAATTCATTGGGTGTCATCACCTGTTTGTGGTCCCTGCATACCGCCACAACAGGCGTGGGCCAGGAGGTGACTGCCCTCACCCGGGCTGTGCAGGACAACACCCGGGCTGTGCTAAAGAACACCCGGGCTGGCCAGGCCAATACGGCTGCCATCACTGCCTGCCTGACCAGGATAGCAGTGGCCTTGGAGGGCAGGCCAGCCGGAGGTCAGACACCAGGGGAGGCTCCTCCCTCCCCTGTTCCCCCCCCCAATGAAGATACTCCCTCCCCTGTTCCCCCCCCCAATGAAGATACTCCCTCCCCTGTTCCCCCCCCCAATGAAAATACTCCCTCCCCTGCTCCCCCCCCCAATGAAGATACTCCCTCCCCTGCTCCCACCCCCCGTGAAGATCCTCCAGGTGGCCGTGCCCGTGGCCGTGCCCGTGCCCGTGCCCCTGCCCGTGGGCAGCCTAGACGGAGCACTCGCCGCCGGACTTAAATACCAGGGGTACTTTTTTTTTTAGATTTTTTGATTTAAAACTTTTGGTTATTATACTGTACTTATGATTTGGTTTATGTGTGTGAATGATGTGTGAATGTGGGGGGGTGGCATTCCTGACAAAATAAGGGTGTCCCCCTCAGTTTTGGTGGAGAAGGGATCCCCAGGACCAGGGAAAAGTCATCCTAGGTTCCTGAATGGTGTATGAATGCACAGTGACATAATTGGAGTCGTGGCGGGGCGTTACTGCTCCCAAGTACCAAAGGGGGGGGGGGGGGTACTTGGATCTAATCCAATTCGATGTGCATGTGATGTGTTTGTGCTAGGGACCACAGTGGTGTGCATTCATGCATTCTCATTGTGACATAAATCATGTGCGTTTCCAGAGACAAAAACATTCTCAATGTGTCATTAAACATGTGAGTTTACTGTGCAAAGCAACATTCTCATTGTCACATAATTCATGTGCGTTTGCAGTGAAAACAAATAATAACATTGTCACATAATTCATGTGCGTTTGCATCGGAAAAAAAAAAAAACATTGTGACATTTTTTCTGGCCATTTACTGAGAAAATATGCCTTCTGCCAGGCTTCTCCTGGCTACTGTGCCCTCAGTAGACCGGGTAGAGTGGGCTAGGGGGGGATTGCCTGGGTGGGGGGTCAGGTCAGCACGCAAGTTAATCTCCAGTCCCCTTCTCGTTGCAAAGTTATGAAGAATGCAACAAGCCCCTATTATTTGGCACACAAAGTCTGGGGAATACAGCAGTGTACCCCCTGTCTTGTCCAGGCATCTGAAGCGGGACTTCAGCAGGCCAAAAGTACGCTCCACTACTGCCCGGGTGCGAATATGAGCCTCGTTGTAGCGTTGCTCTCCTGGGGTTTGGGGGTTCCGGAATGGGGTCATCATGTGAGGGCCCAGGGCATATCCAGAGTCACCTGGAAGGCAAAAGACAGGAGGATATTAGTCATGCATGTGCCCCATGTGATGTCTGCATCATGGGGGGGGACATACCTGACACACATGTCACTCACCAACCAGCCAGCTGTCTCCATACACGTTCTGCTCCAATTCACGTGCTATGTTGGTCTGCCTAAAGATGTAGCTGTCATGGCACGAACCTGGAAATTTGGCACAGACATGCCAGATGAGGCCATGGGCATCCACGATTACCTGGACATTGATTGAATGCCAGTTTTTTCGATTCCTGAACAGGTGCTCTGTATCATGGGGGGGCTGTAGTGCCACATGGGTACAGTCAATGGCCCCGATGGTCCGTGGGAATCGTGCAATCTGATAGAAATCAGCCATGCTCTTCATTCGCTGGTCCTCCTGGGTGGGCTTTTCAAATTGACTGCCCATGCGTCTCAGTATTGCAGGGACAACCTGGTGCACACACCTGCTCATCGAGGACTGTACCATCCCAGCCAGACCTCCACATGTTCTCTGAAAAGACCCAGTGGCAAGAAAATGCAGGGTGGCCATAACTTTAATGTGAGCTGGCAGGGCATGGGATCGTTGGGTTGGGGTGTTCAGATCATCCTGCAGGATCCTGGTTAAGTCCAGGATGGCTTCCTGGTTTAATCTGAAGTGGCCAATGACCTCAGACGCAGTCATGCCAAAGAGATCTTGGCGTGGCCGGTAGATCCTCTCCTGTGCCCTCCTCCTCCTCCTCTGTGCCCTCCTCCTTCTCTGCGCCTGTAAAGTGGCGAGTGCCGTTATTATCATTGATGGCCCAGGCATTTTGGCAGTCACAATGAAGTGTTGGCAGCTCTTCCGAAATCGTGTTGCTTCAACAGACCTTTACAGGGCTGGTGTAAAATTAGGGCTGCTTTTATAAAGTCTAATTTTGCTCCAGAAAACTAACAGGTGCGCACAGGGCGTTATCTACGGCGCACAGGGCGTAATCTACGGCGCACACACTTAATTTTGAGGATCGCCCTATCTCCCTCATTTGCATCTTTGCCTATCAAATAAAGCGGCGTGACTAGCGTAATTTGCGTCAGAGGATGCGCCAGAGTAATTATTTTAAGTAGGACGTAAAAACCGGATTTTTCGTTTTGAGGATCGGGCGCAAAGATACGCACGGAGTAAAATTAGAAATCTCGAGTTAAGTCGGCGCATCTGCTTTGTGGATTTGCCCCACTGTACTTACTTACTGTAATTGGAGCTCTATAAGCAGAGATAGTGACACTATTCTGATAGAAAATAACCACTTCCAGGACAGTCAAAATTTGACTGCCTCCTCTCACAAGATCAATAGTGAATGTTGCTGGATTAAAGGCTATGCACTTAAAGCGGGGGTTCACCCTAAAAAATGTTTTACATTAAGCTCCATTCCGACATTGGCCCGGATTCACGTAACACTTACGCCGACGTATCTGGAGATACGCCGCGTAAGTGTAAATGTGCGCCGTCGTATCTATGCGCCATACCCATAGAACTAGATACGCCTGAAATTAGGCTTCACCCGACCGACGTAAGTTCCCTACGCCGTCGTATCTTGGGTGCATATTTACGCTGGCCATAAGGGGCGCTCCCATTGATTTACGCGTTGAATATGCAAATAACTGAGATACGCCGATTCACGAACGTACTTGCGCCCGTCGCAGTAATATACGCCGTTTACGTAAGACGTACGTCCGGCATTAAGTTATTCCACATATAGGAGGCGCATCCCATGCAAAGGTATGGACGACGGAACAGCTGACGTATTTTACGTTGTTTACGTAGTACTACGTGAATAGGGCTGGGTGTAGGTTACGTTCAGTGATTCGACGTATCTTAGGCGTTCGTTCCGACGTGATTCTGAGCATGCGCACTGGGAAGTGTCCACAGGACGGCGCATGCGCCGTTTGGCCCATCATTTGCATGGGGTCACGGTTCATTTAAATGGATCACGCCCACCTACTTTGAATTAGGCAGGCTTACGCCGAATAATTTACGTTACGCTGGCGCAATGTAGGGAGCAATTGCTTTGTTAATACTCTGCTTGCCTCTCTGTGTTACGTCGGCGTAGCGTATATGCGATTGCTTTACGCCGGCAGAAAGATGCACCGATCTACGTGAATCCGGGCCATTAACTGTACAGTACGCCAATATTTTTTTTTTTTTTTGCCGAACATACCGTTATATCTTTATTTCCCCCCCCAGCTTCCGGGTAGTGAATCCCCCCGTGGGCATTCCTATGCACAGACTAATTGATTGACGTATGACATAAGCTTCCCCCCGGCGCATACGGCCGCGTCACGAGTTGCCGAAAGAAGCCGGACTGCGCACCGACGTTCGGCTTCTTTCGGCAACTCGTGACGCGGCCGTATGCGCCAGGGGGGAAGCTTATGTCATACGTCAATCAATTAGCCTGTGCATAGGAACGCCCACTCCCGCGGGGTTCACTACCCGGAAGACGGGGGGAAAAATAAAGATATAACGGTATGTACGGCAAAAAAAATAAAAAAAGATCAGTGTACAGTCAATGTCGGAATGGACCTTAATGTAATGTTAGAATTTTTTTTTAGGGTGAACCCCCGCTTTCATAAACGCAGGTTACAGCTAGGGAACATAGAAAACAATTGGTCATTATTAATGCACCATCAGAGTTTATCCACAAGAGGGAGCTAAATCATTAGGTAGAATAAAAAGTTTGAGATTCCACATTTGAGACCTGGAAAGAAGAAGCATTATAGCAGCATTTCAATTTAAAAAAATTACATTATTAAAACAAAAGCATCAGTCCTGATGACACACACAAGTAATAATGCCAGGGATCAACAGAAATGTATAGCCAGCGAGGTAAACACTATACTGTAGTTTCTGGCAACCTGACATAAGGATGACGTTTTTTTGCAGCCACAGGTCAGACTTGTGCTAAATGATTACATTAGCATTCACTGATACAAACAGCTTTCCTACAACTGCATTGTAACTAAGTCATAGGGGTGAATGCAGAGAGACTGTCGCAAGCTTGTGGCTGAGATGAAACACGCTGCAACCTCAACCACTGTTCAACTGAGCTACAGTTTGCTGAAAACTGAGCCAGTTAGCAATTCCATAGAAAATATCTAGTATTTGCTTAGCGAGAAACCATAAAAAAACAAACAAAAAGAGGATTGTTGCTACTAATTCAACAGAGTGATATGCAGGGGCGGACTGACCATTCGGGCACTAGGGCACTGCCCGAGGGCCCCATGCCACTAGGGGGCACCATCAGTCTTGCCAGCCTCAGTAAAACCAGGGACTGACATCTCTAGTACCTTTTCAGTGTGTGTGTGTGTATTCTGTGTGTATGTATACTGTGTGGGTATATTGTGTATGCATACTGTATGTGTGTGTGTGTATTCTGTGTGTATGTATACTGTATGTGTATATTGTGTATGCATACTGTATGTGTGTGTATTTAGTGTATATGTATACTGTGTGTGTATACTCTGATCTACTCATAAATTTACATAGCACCAGTACTGTATAGTACATAGGCGCTACACTAGCTTTACCTTATCAAGCTAAATTCCAAAAGTCAGTAACTGTGCCAACTGGAAGGGTGCCTGACTTTTGTGTCGTTCATCCTTAGAAACAGGATCTGTGCAATATAATTTGCCAGGTAACCAAAAGCTTGTCACACTGTACATATGACCTGTTATACAACACCTGTATGTGGCTGTTGTACACAATAGAATAGGAGGAGCACGCTAAAATGTCAAAGGAGTTCTCAGAAAGAATCCAGCTCAGAGTGCCCTTACATATAACTTATAGGCTGATTCATTGACACTGCCTATGCTTGTATTACAAAACCAAACTGTACAAAATGCTCTAATGCAGAATCAAATATTTCTGTACTAACCTTTTTATTTTGGTGATTGACATTTGTGTATACCCCAACTAGCAAACTGTTACTCAAACACTGACACTTTCCCTAGGGAAAGAATTTTTTTTACTGACATAAAGGTACTGGGGAGAAATCGGAAACATGCATATTTAGGGACAGACACATTAAAATGGACCTTGCACTAAAAAAGCAATGTAAGTAATGTAGCACCTGTGTACTTTTCAGTACAGGTGCTATTTCAAATTTAGTGGAATGAGAGAGTTATTTGCTCTCATCCATGTGGATTTGTTTAAATTTGGCTGTCGCCAGCCCTGGACTGTCCTGTGGGTCATTCTGTGCTCTAGAGATGTAGTTCCATCTCTGGATGGCAGGTGGCGCCAGAGGGGTCCAGGCGGAGACGCCCTTTCTCCAGCAGCCAATCGGAGGAGTGTTTCCCTCGCGGGGCATGCTGGGGGAGGGTATTTCTGTGGCGGACGCCATTTTGTGAGGTTCTTTGCGGGTTCCTGGTTCCAGGTGCGGCACCCACCTTTAGGGTGTGCACACATCACGGGCCCCGGCGATATGCCCTCCCAGGGCGGGGAGCACGCGCTACGCGGAGTTCCTGACTCTGAGCCCTCATGGCTCAGAGCAACTGATGCTGCAGAGGGGCCCCAGTGACTTACTGGGTCCCCCATCTCTTATTAAGAAGATCTCAAGCGAGTTGTGCTGTTCGATGGGGAGTCGGTCTGAGGTGAGCCCGGAGGCAGGTGATAAAATAGGACTCAGACAAAACCATCAGGGATCTGGGTGACCGAACACTGGCAGGTTGTGTGCTGCAAACTGTCAGTCGGTGGCCCCAAACATAGGAAATCTACCTGAGGGAGATTCAGGCAAATTATTAACTGGAAAGATTCGCTCTACTATTAATGTTCCTGAGTATTGGGCCGGTGGCAGAGGCTCTCTACTAATCTTAATTCTATTAGAGCCAAGTCAGTGGCAGAGACTTGTTTCCTTCTCAGTGGTTCCGAGTGACACCCTGGCTGCCAGGCCTGTGAGAGGGACCTGTCCAGGGGCACTATACCCACTCCGGCTGGAGTGGCGACGTATCAAGAATAATCATTGGAGGCAGGACTGCTTCTTTTATCCATAGCCTGAATCTGCAAAGTTTCTCCTTTCACCAACCTTTCACTATCTACCTCACGTTGACTGTTGGTCATGTTTGACCCAGAATAAAGGCACAGAAAACGTCAACTAACTGTCTGGACATTCCGCCATTGCTCTCATCATCACCATCACCCCTAGACACATCACAGAGGTAACCTAATTATGCCAATCCCAAATCTAACCAGCGGCTCCTGAGGGAGTAGCGCTACAGTAACAAAGACAAGTTACATATATATTTGAGATGAGAAGGTGGCTATTATGTCTTATCATATGTGTCTATTACAGATAGATCAACTGAATGTGTATATGCAGTGAAGGTAAAAAAGTATTTGCTCCCCTGTTGATTTTGTAAGTCTGCCCACTGACAAAGAAATGATGGGCCAAATTCTCAAAAAGTCTGCGTAACTTAAATTTCAGCAGTTAAGTTACACTGACTTAAAATTTCTACCTAAGTGCCTGATCGTCAAAGCACTTAGGTAGAAATTACACGCTGTGTAACTTAAGTGCCGCCGTCGTAAGGCGGTCCTCCTCTCCTGGGGGCGTGTAAAATTTAAATGAGGCGCGCTCCCGCGCCGGCCGTACTGCGCATGCGTGTGACGTAATTTTCCCGACGTGCAGCGCGCGAACGTAATTAACGCCGGTCGGCTTTGAGAATTTCGACGGGACACTAAAGTTGCGACGGGTGAAAAAAAAAGACGCGCCGGGAAAACAAATAATTATAAAAAAAAATGTCAGCGTCGCTCAGCATGCATTCCTGAGAGGGAGAACTCCATGCCAATTTTCAAAGAAAAAAACAGCATGGGTTCCCCCCCCAGGAGCATACCAGGCCCTTAGGTCTGGTATGGGTTGTAAGGAGACCCCCCTACGCCGAAAAATTGACGTAGGGGGTCCCCCTACAATCCATACCAGACCCGTATCCAAAGCACGCTACCCGGCCGGCCAGGAATGGGAGTGGGGACGAGCGAGCGTCCCCCCCCCTCCTGAGCCGTGCCAGGCCGCATGCCCTCAACATGGGGGGGTTGGGTGCTCTGGGGCAGGGGGGCGCACTGCGGGCCCCCCCACCCCAGAGCACCCTGTCCCCATGTTGATGAGGACAGGACCTCTTCCCGACAACCCTTGCCATTGGTTGTCGGGGTCTGCGGGCGGGGGCTTATCGGAATCTGGGAGTCCCCTTTAATAAGGGGGCCCCCAGATACCGGCCCCCCACCCTAAGTGAATGGATATGGGGTACATCGTACCCCTATCCATTCACCTGTAGGCAAAAAGTAAAAGTTAATAAACACACAACACAAGGCTTTTTAAAATAATTTATTATTCTGCTCCGGATGCCCCCCCTGTCTTCGTTATTAGCTCAATTACCAGGGGGGGCTTCTTCTTCCACTCTCCGGGGGTCTTCTCCGCTCTCCGGGGGGGGTTTCTTCTTCCGCTCTCCGGGGGGGGCTTCTCCGGACTCCGGGGGGCTTCTTCCATCTTCTCCCCTCTTCCGCTGTTGACTCGGCGAACCCCGGTTCTTCTGCAGCTCTCCGGTGCCTTCTTCTTCAGCGCTGGCTGCCTGCTATGTTTGTGTGTTAGCTCGATTTCAAACAGGCAGCCGGCGCGGTCTTCTGTGACGTCAGGGTCTTGTCTTCTGTTCTTCCGATGTTGACTCGTCGCCTGTTGTCGCTGTAATGATGGAAGCGCGCCTTGCATCCCATTTATATAGGCATCACCGTCCCATCATGCTCCGGTAGGTACCCACGTGGTGGGTGCACGTGGGTAGGCACCCACCACGTGGGTACCTACCGGAGCATGATGGGACGGTGATGCCTATATAAATGGGATGCAAGGCGCGCTTCCATCATTACAGCGACAACAGGCGACGAGTCAACATCGGAAGAACAGAAGACAAGACCCTGACGTCACAGAAGACCGCGCCGGCTGCCTGTTTGAAATCGAGCTAACACACAAACATAGCAGGCAGCCAGCGCTGAAGAAGAAGGCACCGGAGAGCTGCAGAAGAACCGGGGTTCGCCGAGTCAACAGCGGAAGAGGGGAGAAGATGGAAGAAGCCCCCCGGAGTCCGGAGAAGCCCCCCCCGGAGAGCGGAAGAAGAAACCCCCCCCCCCCGGAGAGTGGAGAAGACCCCCGGAGAGTGGAAGAAGAAGCCCCCCCTGGTAATTGAGCTAATAACGAAGACAGGGGGGGCATCCGGAGCAGAATAATAAATTATTTTAAAAAGCCTTGTGTTGTGTGTTTTCTAAATTTTACTTTTTGCCTCCAGGTGAATGGATAGGGGTACGATGTACCCCATATCCATTCACTTAGGGTGGGGGGCCGGTATCTGGGGGCCCCCTTATTTGAGGGGACTCCCAGATTCCGATAAGCCCCCGCACGCAGACCCCGACAACCAATGGCAAGGGTTGTCGGGAAGAGGTCCTGTCCTCATCGACATGGGGACAGGGTGCTCTGGGGTGGGGGGCCCGCAGTGCGCCCCCCTGCCCCAGAGCACCCAACCCCCCCATGTTGAGGGCATGCGGCCTGGCACGGCTCAGGAGGGGGGGGGACGCTCGCTCGTCCCCACTCCCATTCCTGACCGGCCGGGTAGCGTGCTTTGGATACGGGTCTGGTATGGATTGTAGGGGTACCCCCTACGTCAATTTTTCGGCGTAGGGGGGGTCTCCTTACAACCCATACCAGACCTAAGGGCCTGGTATGCTCCTGGGGGGGAACCCATGCCGGTTTTGAATTTAAAAATTGCCGTGGAGTTCTCCCTCAGGAATGCATACCAAATGCCGTCGCTGGAATGGGCCTTTACAAGGTTTGGCTAACTTTCCACATTATAAAACCAGCCCTAGTTTTGCGCCGGCAAATTCGAAACTTAGGCAGAAATCAAAGTGCTGAAATGCTTTGAAAATCTGCTTAAGTCCTCATTTGCATACGCAAAGCTGCATTTCAATGAGAAATGCCCCCAGTGGCGGATGCGGTACTGCATCCTAAAATCTGACCGTGTAAGTGTCTTACACATGTCAGGCCTCGTACACACGACAGAGATTCTCGGCAGAATTCGCCGAGAAACTCGGTCAAAACCCGGATTCTGCCGAGAATCTCTGTCGTCTGTACAGTTTTGGCTCGATGGAGCCGCCGAGGAGCTCGACGAGAAAATAGAGAACATGTTCTCTATTTTCTCGTTGGCCGCGTTGTTCTATAGGAGAAGGCGGCCCGCCGAGCTCTTCGGCGGCTTCATCCCAAAACGAGACGAGGAACTCGACGTGCCAAGCACGTCGAGTTTCTCTGTCGTGTGTACGAGGCCTCAGATTTTCTGCCTAACTTTGGAAAAAGCCTTTTGAGAATCGTTTCCAAAGTTAGGCACAGGGATACGCAGGCTGAACAGCAGTTAAGTCTGCGTATCTCTTTTGAGAATTTGGCCCGATCATTCTATCATTTTAATGGTAGGTTTAAGGCTTGTACGCACAATCGGATTTTCCGACGGGAATTGTGTGATGGCAGGCTTTTGTTGGAAAATCCAACCGTTTGTATGCGCCATCGGGCAATTGTTGTCGGATTTTACGATAACAAATGTTGGATAGCATGCTTTAAAATTTTGTGCTGTCGTATTATCCGATTGTGTGTACAGAAGTCCTTCGGAAAAAAACTCCAAAGTACAAATACACATGTTTAGAAGCAATGCTAACCATAACACAACATTAGCAGAACTTGTTCAAAGGGTGGCGCTAAAGAGATGAAAAAACACGTAGCTTTGTGTTTGTTGGCCGACAATTATTTGCCGTTTGTACAAGTTCACGGTCAATGCCCTTCGGACAACAGTCCTACACATTGTCCGCAGAAAATCCGATCGCGTGTATAAGGCTTTAGTTTAACAGTGAGAGACAGAATAACAACAACAAAAAATCCAGAAAATGCATTTCAAAAAAGTTATAAATCGATTTGCATTTTAATGAGTGAAAGAAGTATTTGATGCCCTATCAATCAGCAAGATTTCTGGCTCCCAGGTTTCTTCTATACGTTTAAAGAACTGAGATTAAGAGATTAATTAACCACTTTAAAACCGCACGCCGTCATATGACGTCCAAAAAGGGATCTGTTATCCCGGGTGGATGTCATATGACGTCCTGTACTTTGTGCGGGGATATCTGAATGATGGCTGCACCTAGAGGCATCATTCAGATATAATTTTCTTCTGGCGGCGATCCTGCGCACCGAAAGAACGATCATAGCGGCGGTTCCGCCGCTTGATCATTCTTATAGGCGGCGGTAGGGGACATCCCCCCCTCCCGCCGCCATCCGATGCTTCTCCGGGCTCTCCCGTCCCATCGGGGGCCCGGAGAGATGATCGCCGGATGTGCATCACAGAGATGACTGGTGACCAGATGGTCACCAGTCATCTCTATGACCGTCGGAGGCCCGGGCGCGATGTGATGACGTCACACCCGGGCCAGGTAGGCCATAACGCCAGGTTGGTAAAGGTGGGTGCCACACTGGACGAAGAAGACCCAAAACCAATGGCGTCTGCCCCATAAATACCCCTCCCCAGCATGCACAGCAAGGACAAACCCTCGTGATTGGCTGCTGGGAAAGAGCACCCAAACCTCGACTCCACTGCTGCCACCTGCAGCACCGGGGCTGGAAGAACACCCCAGCACAGCAGAATGGACTCATAGCACAGCCAAGCTGAGACAGAGATCGCATTTTGCTCTAACAATCAGGATCAGAGTTTAACTATTGTGACAGGAAGTCAGGTAAATCTGTGGGTGTTGTCACAGACGGGAGATACATTTCTGCCTTGTTTAGACAATACACCAATTATTATCGGGTGTCGGCTGCAGAAGTAGCCAGAAAGGTTTAAGGGCGTTGGAAAACTTCAGCCAGGGCCGGACTGGCCTACCGGGAGATCGGGATATCTCCCGGTAGGCTGCCTGTCCTGCGGCTGGTTTCAGTTGCGGGGGCTGCATCGCTCGACATCTCCTGTGTGTGTGTATCATTACGTAGCTGGCCTGGCTGCCTGGGTCTGTGTTCGGCGATGATGCTGTAACACGGACGGTCCCGCCCCCCTAGACCGGCTCATGTGATAGTAGATAGAACCAGTCTTCATCCTATCACAAGAGCCGGTCTAGGGGGGCGGGACAGCGTCATCGCCGAACACAGACCCAGGTTGAGGCAGCCAGGACAGCTCAGTGATGATACACACACAGGAGATGTCATGCCCGCCGCACAGCCCGCAGAGGATAGGAGGATCGGATTCGGCAGGGGGCTGCATATAGATTAATTGAGCTTTCTATATTCCTCCATACAGCCGCTGAATGCTTGCAGGAGGGAGAGGGGGAGAATCAAGCATTCCGCGGCTGTAATGGAGGAATATAGACAGCTCAATTAATCTATATGTAGCCCCCCCTGCTTCTCCTTCTTTCAGGTTCTCCTTGAAGCTCCCCCCCAGTGTTCTCCTCCCCCACCACAGTTCTCTCTACCCCTGTTCTTTCTGCCCCCCTGATCTCCCCATCCTTCTCCAGCCACCATCCCAGTGTTACCCCCCCCCCCCCCACAGTGCTCATCCACCCCTGTCCCCTCCCCCCAGTGCTCTCCACCCCTGTCCCCCCCAGTGCTCTCCACCCCTGTCTCCCCCAGTGCTCTCCACCCCTGTCTCCCCAGTGCTCTCCACCCCTGCCCCCCCAGTGCTCTCCACCCCCTGTTCTGCTCTCTGCCCCTGTTCTCCCCCCAGTGCTCTCCACCCCTGCCCCCCCAGTGCTCTCCACCCCTGTTCTCCCCCCAGTGCTCTTCACCCCTGTTCACCCCCCCCCCAGTGCTCTCCACCCCTGTTCACCCCCCCCAGTGCTCTCCACCCTTGTTCACCCCCCAGTGCTCTCCACCCCTGTTCTGCTCTCCAACCCTGTTCTCCACCCCCAGTGCTCTCCGCCCCTGTTCTCCCCCCCAGTGCTCTCCACCCCTGTTCTCCCTACCCCCCCCTGTGCTCTTCACCCCTGTTCTCCCCCCAGTGCTCTCCACCCCTGTCCCCCCCAGTGCTCTCCACCCTTGTTCTCCCCCTAGTGCTCTCCACCCCTGTTCGGCTCTCTGCCCCTGTTCTCCCCACCCCCCCAGTGCTCTCCACCCCTGTTCTCCCTACCCCCCTGTGCTCTTGCCCCTGTTCTCCCCCACCCCAGTGCTCCCCACCCCTGTTCTTTCTGCCCCCCCCAGTGCTCTCAAGCTCCACCCATCGCTCTCCAGCCCCCCAGTGCTCTCCACCCCTGTTCTTTTTGGCTCCCCCTCCAGTGCTCTCAAGCTCCCCCCAGCACTCTCCGTTCCCCGCCCCTGTGCTCTCCACTCCCCCCTGCATTTTGCCCCCCCTGCATTGTGCTCTCCAACTCCGCCAGTGCTCTCCGCCCCCCATAGTGCGCCCAAGCCCCTGTACTTTCCACCCCTGTTTTTTCTGGCCCCCACAAGAGCTCTCAAGCTCCCCCAATTGTTATCCACTCCCCAGTGCTCTCCACTCCCCCCTGCTCTTTGTACCCCCCAGTGCTCTCCAGCCCCTGTGCGCTCCACCCCTGTTCTTTCTGCCCCCCTAGTGCTCTCAAGATCCCCCCTTAGTGCTCTCCAGTCCCCCCCTCAGCCTCCTGTGCTCTCCACCCCTGTTCTTTTTGGCTCCCCCCAGTGCTCTTAAGACCCCCAGCGCTCTCCGCTCCCCACCCCTGTGATCTCCACTCCCCCCTGCTCTTTGCCCCCCTTCTCTCCAGCTCCCACCCAGTGCTCTCACTTCCCCAGGATCAGAGGACAGGCTGACTGGGGGCAGAAAATGAGGACGGCTGGAGGTGCAGGTGGCCAGGGACCACTTCATCTCACAACAAACAGATCCTCTGGAAGGAGCACTGTCCCCATCCAAGACGAGAACAGACCCTGCATGCTGATGGTGATCATGGATATCCGGCTGGCATGGAAGGTACCGTACCGAGCATCAACAACACACCTTCCCACAGACAGGGACTGCAGACTGGGACATGGGCCACAGGAGGGGATGCAATAATGGGGACAGTGAGACTGCATTTGATGGGCACAGTGAGGCTGCATTTGATGGGCACAGTGAGGCTGCAATGATGGGCACAGTGAGGCTGCAATGATGGGCACAGTGAGGCTGCAATGATGGGCACAGTGAGGCTGCAATGATGGGCACAGTGAGGCTGCATTTGATGGGCACTGATGAGGCTGCATTTGATGGGCACTGATGAGGCTGTATTGAGCTCTTGTATCATGTCTGCAGCCTCTGACCATCTCCTGTATCATGTCTGCAGTCTCTGAGGGAGTCTGGAGAAGAGTCAAGAGTGGGAGCACCGCTGAGATGGGGGTCATGGGAGAAGTCAGATGTCTGTGGACTGTGGAGGGGAGGAGACTATATAGGATAAAACTAGAGCCACCAAGCTGAAGCCGACTGACTGAGCCCTGCATGGTGTACCTGAGAGAAGGTCGGTGACAGCACCGCTAGGCCAGTCTGAGAGGGGGGGTCACTGATGTAAAGGGGAAGTGAATACGATAATGTAAGGGGGCACTGATATAAAGGTTTCCCCCTTATATCAGTAACCCACTACCCTTACCGTATTCTTTCTGCGGAAGGTGACCCCCCCCCCCACATTCTGAGTTCCTGGGGTCCCCCTTGATGATTGACTTTTACCTGGAATTTGCGTTTATAGATATAAAGCCCTCTGTGCTTTCATATCTGTCTTATCTATATATAATACACTCTTCAAATGTGCTTTAAAATGTATAGTTTTCCCTTTCATGAACAAGAAAATAATGACGCTGTGCTGTTACGCTGGTATAAAAATGCTGTGGGGCTGATATGAAATTTTTTCCAGGGCTGGTTTTTAAGCCCTGACTTCAGCTGTTCAGAATGAGGCAATTAAGGCCTCTATAAGTAATCCAGAGGATTACCACTGATTGCTGCATCCTGAGGCTTTCTCAGTGAAGGAGTGCAGTGAACAGAAATACTTCTGAAGAGGTGATTGATTTTTCTGTGTGATAAAAATGAAAAAGACTTTTGTTTTCTGCTGTATGATCAGCAGTGTTTGCTCAGCAGTAGGCTGTGATAGACTCCATAGATAGGTTCCTGTGTGGTGAAGGTAGACGCCCCAAGTGGCCAGGGTTTATTTTATGTTTGATTTTGTTTATGCTGTTTGGATGCTTGCACTTGTTTCCAGCAAGATGGAAGAATAAACCAAATTCTTTGTTTTCAACCGTCTTCGGCTGTTTCTCTGTATCGTTCTGTGTGTAGTGAACCCATCCAGGGGGTCACACACCCCGCTACCGAGCTAACCCCTTACACATGATGGAGTGCCGCGGGCATTTAAAGTAAACCCAAAATGGAGGAGATACTGAAACAGCTGGCTTTAGCAAATGCAAATCAACAGCAGACAAACGCAGGTTTGCAGCGGAGACTTGCAGGCTGCAGCTCAACAACAGGCTCACATAGCTCAACAACAGGCTCACCAAGAGAGCATGGCAGCTCAACAACAGGTTCACCAATAGAGCATTGCAGGCTTGGAACAGAGACACCAGCAGCAAATGGAGGCCATCGTGAAACAGCTTCAGAGACAGCAGACCGAGGCTGGGAGTCAGGCCAGTAACATACCGACTTTTCGGGTAAGACACCTATTGCCAAAGATGACTGCAGATGAGGACCCTGAGATGTTTCTGACCATGTTTGAGAGAGCAGCAGAAAGAGAGAGTTGGCCTAAAGAACAGTGGGCTGGACTAGTGGCCCCCTTATTATCTGGAGAAGCCCAAAAGGCATATTTTAATTTGGAGCTTGCAGATGCAAAAAACTATGATCGGTTAAAATTGGAAATATTGGCACGTTTCGGTGTAACCCTGGATGTCCATGCTCAGCGGGTCCACAATTGGAGTTATCAGCAGAGGAAGCCACCTCGGTCGCAGATGTATGACCTCATCCATTTGGCAAAAAAATGGCTGCAGCCAGAAACTCTGTCCGGACCAAAAATTTTGGAGCGAGTAGTCATGGACAAATTTCTTAGGTCTCTTCCTAACACCCTGCAGAAATGGGTGAACCATGGTGGTCCGGAAACCACAGACAAACTTGTAGACCTGGTCGAAAGGTACCTAACAACAGAGAATTTGTGCTCTTCCAGCAGGGACGCACAGACTTTTCACCCCAAGACCAGACCCTCCCCACCTATAGGTAAGACTGCATCAAGGGATGGGGGTGGAGAGAGGGACCAAGGAGCAACTAGAGGAATTATCAGGACTACTGCTAATGTTTGGCGAGAGCGGCCTGGAAGACCCATCCCACAGGAGAGGATCAGAAGGTTGATTTGTTACCGTTGCCTAGAAGAGGGACATGTAGCAGCGGTTTGCCCAGCGGGTGATGAACCCATGCAGTGTGACTTTCTGACAGAGAGACGACAGTCCCTTTTTGCAACCACATGCACTGCAGAAAAGGGAAATGAGAAACCTTTATATAGAATGTGCTTAGATGGTAAAGATGTTGTGGTATTGTTGGATTCAGGTAGCCTGGTCACCTTAGTGAAAAGTGATCTAGTGGTGGGAAAAACCTTACATCCTAGGAAAATGGCTGTAGTTTGTGTACATGGGGACACTCGAGAATATCCAGTGACTACGGTTTCCTTTGAAACCTCCCTCGGTAACTTGTGTCACCAGGTGGGTTTAGTTCCCAAACTGCCACATGACGCCATCGTGGGAAGAGATTTCCCAAAATTCTGGGAACTCTGGGACTGCCCAGATTCCCCAGTAGGTGGTTCTTCTGAGTCTGAACCATCTACTCCAGAAACCTCCAAGGTCCCGTACACACGGACGGACAGTCCGCCCGGAGATTTTTGTCTGATGGTTGTACACACCATCAGACAGAAATCCGTGCGTAAACAATACGTGGGGACTTGGCCGCGCCATCGCCGCGACGATGACGCGCCGACGTGGGCGGCCTTGAAGTTCAAAGCTTTCACGCATGCGTCAAATCAGTACGACGCATGCGAGGGATGGCGGCCGATCGGACGTGTCCGGTGAGTCTGTACAGACGACCGAACACGTCCGACGGACAGGTTTCCAGCGGACAGATTTCTTAGCATGCTAAGAAATTTTTGTCCGCTGGAAAAAGTCCGCTCGGCCGGGAATCCGGTCTGGTCGGCTGTACACACGACCGGATCTGTCCGCTGAAACTGTCCGTCGGACAAATATCAGCGGACAGATCTGGTCGTGTGTACGGGGCCTAACTGTGAGGATTCTCCTGAGTTTCCATTCTGAGTCTTAGCAGGGGAAACACCAGTCCCTAGGGAGGAGCCTGCTACCTCAGAAGAGGAACATCGGCCGATAGGGTTTGATGACCTCGAGGTGCACAGAGAAAATTTGGTCACTGAGCAATTGAGGGACCCCACATTGCTAAGAGCCCGGGAGAATGTAGTGAAGATAGATGGGGAGTTAGTTAACCCTGACAAGAGGGTTGCCCTCCCTTACTTCATTATTGAAAGGGACCTGTTATATCGAGTGTCACAGAGGATAGAGGACACCATTGAGCAACTGGTAGTGCCTAAACCGTACCGCAAGATGGTTTTGGAACTGGCCCATGGGCACATTCTTGGGGGACATTTGGGAGCAAAAAAAACCCGGGAGAGGATCACCCAGAGGTTTTATTGGCCTGGGATCACTAAGGAAGTGGAATTGTACTGCTCTTCCTGTCCAGTGTGTCAGATTACTGCACCCATGCCACATTTCCGCAGTCCGTTGGTACCCCTGCCCATTATCGAGGTCCCTTTTGAGAGGATTGCATTGGACTTGGTTGGCCCCTTACTGAAGTCCACTAGAGGGCACCAGCACATCTTGGTAATAATGGACTATGCCACCCGTTACCCAGAAGCGATCCCTCTCCGAAACACCTCTGCTAAAACCATTGCCAAAGAGTTGTTTCAGGTTTTCAGCCGTGTGGGTCTTCCTAAGGAAGTCCTAACTGACCAGGGCACCCCGTTTATGTCTAGGGTGACCAAAGAACTTTGTAAACTCCTGAAAGTGACCCAATTACGTAAATCAGTATATCACCCTCAAACAGACGGTTTAGTGGAAAGGTTTAATAAAACCTTAAAACAAATGTTGAGGAAGGTGGTGGATAAAGATGGAAAGAATTGGGATTATCTGCTCCCTTATCTGATGTTTGCAATAAGAGAGGTTCCCCAATCGTCCACAGGGTTCTCTCTGTTTGAACTACTGTATGGGAGGCACCCCCGGGCCCTACTGGACATTGCCAGGGAAACATGGGAGAGTGAGAGTTCCCCTCATCGAAGTGTGATTGAACATGTGGCCCAAATGCAAGACAGAATTGCCCAAGTGATGCCGATTGTGAAGGAACATTTAGCTCAAGCCCAATTGGCTCAACAAAGGATTTACAATCGTGGGGCCCAGGTCCGTTCCTTTGCACCTGGTGATAGGGTGTTGGTGCTGGTTCCCACAGTCGAAAGTAAATTCCTAGCCAAATGGCAGGGTCCATATGAAGTGTTGGAGAAAATGGGAGTGGTGAATTATAAAATTAGCCAACCGGGAAGATGAAAACCTGAGCAGCTCTATCACGTGAACTTGCTGAAACCATGGAAGGATAGAGTCCTTGGTTGCTAAGACTACCCGATTTTCTGCTCCATTTAACCTGGCTGTCCCTGAAGTTGGGATAGCGGAGACTCTATCCAAAACTCAGCAACAGGAGGTTAAAGAATTTGTGCTCCGTAATAAGGAGAAGTTTTCTGACCTGCCAGGTTGGGTCTCCGGAGTTGAACATGACATTATCACCACACCAGGGGATAAGGTCAAGTTGAAGCCTTATAGAATTCCAGAAGCCTGGCGAGAGGCAATTCGCCAGGAAGTAAAAAAAAATGCTTGAACTGGGGGTGATAGAAGAGTCAAATAGTGATTGGTCCAGTCCCATTGTCTTAGTGCCCAAACCAAATGGAAGTTGGCGG
Organism: Rana temporaria; assembly: GCF_905171775.1. Lineage (NCBI taxonomy): Eukaryota > Metazoa > Chordata > Amphibia > Anura > Ranidae > Rana > Rana temporaria. The sequence goes on along the minus strand of NC_053492.1, from coordinate 403,938,212 downwards.
TTTTGTAATGACTTTCGCCGCCTGAATAAAATCACTAAGTTTGACACCTATCCTATGCCCTGCATAGATGAACTGATTGATCGCCTAGGCACTGCCCGATACATGACGACGTTAGACCTGACCAAGGGTTATTGGCAAATTCCTCTCTCGGAGTCGGCCAGCGAAAAAACAGCATTTGTAACTCCAGACGGATCTTTCCAATATCGGAGGATGCCTTTTGGGTTACAGAATGCTCCTGCCACATTTCAACGCACCATGGATAAGACCCTTCGGCCTCATCGAGCCTATGCTGCTGCATACCTCGATGACGTTGTCATCCACAGTGAGGATTGGGAATCACACTTGCCAAAAGTTCAGGCTGTGTTGGATTCCATCTGGAAAGCCGGGTTTACAGCCAATCCAAAAAAATTTACCCTTGGGCTAGAAGAGGCGAAGTATCTGGGGTATACCATTGTAAGAGGTCTAATCAAGCCCCAAATAAACAAAGTTGAGGCTATTCAGGATTGGCCACGTCCCACCAACAAGAAACAGGTTTGTGCTTTTTTGGGGATCGCGGGCTATTATCGCTGCTTTATCCCCCATTTTGTCTCACAGGCTGCTCCCCTGACCAATTTGACCAAAGGGAAGGAGTCTGTAATGACCAAATGGACTCCCGAAGCAGAAACAGCTTTTCAGGCGTTAAAACAGGCCTTATGTAGTCAGACAGTTTTAAATTCACCTGATTTTTCACGGGACTTTGTGGTTCAGACAGATGCGTCAAATGTGGGGTTAGGAGCTGTACTGTTCCAGATTATCAAGGGGGAGGAACACCCTGTTATGTACCTCAGCCGAAAGTTGAGGGCCCATGAGGAGAATTATACCACCATTGAGAAAGAATGTTTGGCGGTGAAATGGGCTTTGGATTCTCTCCGGTACTACCTCGTGGGTAGACAGTTTGAACTGGTGACGGATCATGCCCCACTGAAGTGGATGGCACAGAACAAAGACCAATAGAAGAATAAATAGGTGGTTCCTGGCCCTCCAGGAATTTAGTTTTGTGGTAACGCATCGCCCCGGTGCTAAAATGGGGAATGCAGATAGGTTGTCCGAGTGCATGCCTGCCTGGCAATCTGTGTCCCAACCCTAGGGT